>NC_069499.1:914159839-914162339 GCF_027579735.1 Bombina bombina
GTTTCCGTTGCAGGAGATTAAATCTCCTTTCCTCCAACCTTAAATTATGACCTCTTGTCAGAAACAATTTTCTTGGAATAAACAGAGCTTCTGCCATCTCTGTATATGGGCCTTGAATATATTTATATAAAGTAATCATGTCACCTCTCAAGCGCCTTTTTTCTAAAGAAAACAGACCCAGTTTGGCTAGCCTCTCCTCATAGGTTAATTTCTCCAATCCCCTTATTAGCTTTGTGGCCCTTCTCTGAACTTTTTCTAGTTCTGCAATATCTTTTTTAGCAATTGGTCCCCAGAACTGCACTCCAAACTCAAGGTGAGGTCTTACCAGGGCTTTATATAATGACAGAATTATGCTTTCCTCCCTTGAATCAATGCCTCTTTTAATACATGCTAGTATCTTATTAGCCTTTGAAGCCGCTGCCCTGCATTGTGCACCCATCTTTAGCTTGTTATCTATTACTACTCCCAAATCCCTTTCCTCCTGTGTTTGGCTAAGTCTTGTCCCATTTAAAAAATACGTAGCCTGCTTATTTTTACTTCCAAAATGTAGAACCTTGCAGTAAATGGCTTTATCAAGTCAGGATTGAATTTGTGTTTGTTTTTTCAAATGTCAATACAAAACATTCAAAGGGCTAATCAAGGGGTATGTCTATGGACTGTAAAACAGCAATTTTTCTAAGAAATTTACAGTTTAAATGTTTGCACAAAACATTTATTCTGTAAAATTGTTTTTATTTCTCTTTAAAAGACTTTTTTCAGTGCAGTGTCACTGATATAATATTGTTCCATTGTGTAAAGGCTCTATAAAGTGGTCTGCCATATTTGCAGAATGATGCATACACACACATATACACACACATACACATATACACACATATACATACATACACACACATATACCAGACATCCCAACTCTCCCTCAAGTTCAGGGAGTCTCCCTGATTGTAATAGTGGCTCCCTGATGCCAGCAAATGGAATGCAATCTCCCTGAAGTACCATGATCCAATGTGGTCCAAATCCGGAAAAGTGTTTCTTTAAGGAATGCCTTTAGTTGCTGGGATGCTATAGAACCCTCAAAGCATGCATCAGTTACCAAAAAGCCCCCACTGATTCTAATAAAATAAAACACAAATACTACCTTATTTACTGCACGTAATTAAACTTCTTATTCTAAAATATTTAAGCATTCAACAAGCGTACGATTACTGGAAAATAGGTTTGTTGTATGTGGTTGTGCAAACAAGCTATTTTTTTTTTAATGTGACTTTAGTGGGAAGCTACTTTAAGGATAAGTCTCTATCTTATTTAGGGTTTCAAGGTGTCCAATACCTAACTGGGAAGGGGGTGGGGGTGAAGCCACCACCCTGAAATTAGTTTCTTCTATAAAGGTAAGACGAGTCCACGGATTCATCCTTTACTTGTGGGATATTATCCTCCTGCTAACAGGAAGTGGCAAAGAGCACCACAGCAGAGCTGTCTATATAGCTCCTCCCTTAGCTCCACCCCCAGTCATTCTCTTTGCCTACTCTAAGTACTAGGAAGGGTAAAGTGAAAGAGGTGATAAAATAAAGATTCCAGTCGGACAATATCACGACTGTAGCATATATCAATCATCAGGGAGGAACAAAGAGTTCTCTAGCGATGATAGAGGTTACCAAGATAATTCAATTGGCAGAGACTCACTCTTGCCATCTATCAGCAATCTATATCCCAGGAGTGGAGAACTGGGAAGCAGATTTTCTAAGTGGGAACTCCATCTGGAGGTGTTTGCACAATTGATTCAGCAATGGGTCACACCAGAATTGGATCTGATGGTGTCTCGTCAGAATGCCAAACTTCCTTGTTACGGGTCCAGGTCAAGGGATCCTCAGGCAGTACCGATAGGTGCTCTAGCAGTACCCTGGTTGTTCAACCTGGCTTATGTGAATCCACCATTTCCTCTTCTGCCTCGTTTGATTGCCAGAATCAAACAGGAGAGAGCTTCAGTGATTTTGATAGCACCTGCGTGGCCACGCAGGACTTGGTATGCAGACCTGGTGGACATGTCATCTCTTCCACCATGGACTCTGCCACTGAGACAGGACCTTCTGATTCAAGGTCCGTTCCAGCATCCAAATCTAGTTTCTCTGCGACTGACTGCTTGGAGATTGAAAGCTTGATCTTATCCAAGCGGGGGTTCTCTGAGTTGGTCATAGATACCTTGATTCAGGTTCACAAGCCTGTCACCAGGAAAATTTATCATAAGATATGGCGTAAATATCTTTATTGGTGCGAATCCAAAGGCTACTCATGGAGTAAGATCAGGATTCCTAGGGTTTTGTCCTTTCTCCAAGAAGGATTGGAGAAGGGGCTATCAGCCAGTTCCTTAAAGGGTCAGATATCTGCTTTATCAATTCTACTGCACAAACGTCTGGCAGATGTTCCAGACGTTCAGTCGTTCTGTCAGGCTTTAGTTAGAATCAAGCCTGTGTTTAAACCTGTTGCTCCACCATGGAGTCTG
>NC_069499.1:914167339-914299839 GCF_027579735.1 Bombina bombina
ATCTGGGGGCTCCTTACTGATCCTACCCCAACGATCGTGCCTGTAGAGTGACAGGCATCGACGGGGCTTCCCGTGATGCGCAGTGACGTCACACGCAATTACGTGATGACGTCACCGCGCAACTTTATTTATACTTAGCAATGTTAAGTATAGGAGGAGGGGGCATGCTGCTTAGAAGCCTGTATCTCAGGCATCTAAGCAGCTACAGACCCCCAAGACCCATTCTTGGAAAGGTAATCGCCTAACCTTTCCAACAGTGTAAGTCTTGGGGGTCTGTAAAAATAAATAAATAAAAAAGTTTAAAATTTTTTTTTCAAAAATTTCAAAAATAAAAATAAATAAATAAAATATTAGCACCCAGTTGGGAAATGGCTTAGCAGCCAAAGGGTTAATGGGCATGGATTTCTATATCTCATAATCAGAGCTAGCATTTTGTTATCTGGCAAGTGTTTCTGTTACAATCCTTTAGACTAAAATCAGATGCTTACTAAGTTGACCAGTTTTCCAAGAAACCATTTAAAGGGACATGAAACCCATATGTTTTCTTTCATGATTTAGAAAGAGCATGCAATTTTAAATAACTTTCCAATTTAAATCTAATATCTAATTTTCTTCATTCTTTTCATATCCTTTGTTGAAAATCATATCTAAATATGCTCAGTAGCTGCTGATTGGTGGCTGCACATAGATACCTCATGTGATTGGCTCACCCATGTGCATTGCTATTTCTTCAACAAAGGATATCTAAAGAATGAAGGTGTATCCTAGCCACTGCCTCACCAGCCTCTGACGTCACTGCACGTCACTGGTGTGCGGCCCTCATGAGTTGCACTTGTATGGAAAATGGCCCGTGACGCAAATGAGTTTGACCCCCTGCTGTATAGTGTGTGGTTTATATGCTTTGTAGTTGGGTGAGTCTGGGAAGTGTGTGTAGTGTATGCTATGCATACAATTACATTTTTGCTCTTTTTCCCTCTGCATTTCCTAATTCAGCCATGATGTATACTTGTGTGCTGGACAGCCAGCATTAGTTAAAAGGATATAAAGGTCAAAACTAAAATGTGCATGGGTACATTTCAATTTTAAATAGAAGCATTCTAGTAAAGGTTATTACAGTTATTAAGTGGCATACACACATAAGTTATCAGGGCCTGTGCCTTGATTGGCGGCTTGTTCCATATATATCAATATACTATACTTGTCATTTTTGGTGTATAATCAAATAACAGATTGGGGGGCTGCTGCTTGGCCTTAAAATGACCGGGCCTATTTTTGGTCCCAGTCCAGCCCTGAAAAGAGAGGTTCTTGTGCCACTTTATTGATTATTATTTCAACTTTGTCTTAAATACTAAGTGCAGGTCTGGAGACCAATTGTCCAGGAACATATTAATAAACTAGAATTTGTTTAAAATGGCTTCCAAAATGGTGCCGGATCTAAAAAAATGAAACTTACTAGGAAAGACATCATGCCTTATTATTTATGGCTTAGAGAAAAGAGAGAGCTGTTATGAGTCGATCCCCATAACACTGCAATTGCTGCAGCAAAAATAGATCTATGTCAAAATCCAGAAAATAGAGTAGTGATGCTTAGTAAACTCGCTATATGGCCTCTCACAAGGAGAGGAGGTTTAATACTCAGGAAAAACTCTGCACTGCTGTGTCACTGAGAATTGCACTTTGGAGCTTGATGCCTTGGACTATTCCTCTTATAGAGGCCACGAGAAGGAGATATAAATGAAGTTACCCACTTTGTCTAACTTTGCAAATTTAGGGCTAGATTACAAGTGGAGTGCTAATTTTCTGGCACTCCTGTAAACGGGCAAATTCGCCCATTTACGGGCGCACAATAAATAACCAGCCATTACAAGTGGCTGTTTATTGCTACCGCAAGCTTGCATTACCAATTAGCACAAAATTAAGAGATTTAGTGGTTAAAGTGTGTGGGTGTGAGTGGTTAGAAAAATAACGGCACTAAAAAGTGTCTTTACATTAGGGTCTAAGTGGAGCTCACATTCTCATTGTGCTCCACTTCAAATACCAGAGCACAATTGCATACACTGGCATTACGAGTGGAGCGCAAATATCGCTTTTGCAAAAGTGATATTTTGCTCTCCACTTGTAATCTAGCCCAATGTTAATGTAATGGGATCTCTGGGTAGTGCCTGGATGAGAAAATATAGACTTAAAGGCTTCTATACAAAGCCAAAAAGTAAAAATAAAGAAATAAATATGTTTAAACTTTAGAAATAAATATAGGCAAACCGTTTTAAGATAAATAGACATAGGTATTAAGCTACACAGTAAGTTTCACAGCGTACTGTGTGGATGTAAACCTACGACCAACACTTTGGTTCATGCTGTAGTCAGCGCTGTCTGCTTTGACAGTGGAGACTGCAGCTGGGGTGGAAGGCATCTGTCTTCATATAGTAAGTGACTAGTGTTAAAGCCTAGGTAGACAGGCCAAAATGTTTAAGGATAATATCCCTATCCCTCTATCCATCTATCCCTATCCCACCATCTCTCTATTCCTATCCCTCTATCCCTATCCCTCTATCCATCTATCCCTCTATCACTACCCCTGTATCCATCTATCCCTCTATCTCTATTCCTCTATCTATCTATCTATCTATCCCTAGCCATCTATCCCTATCCCTCTATCCATCTATCCCTATTCCTATATCCCAATCCCTCTATCTCTACCCCTCTATCCATCTATCTCTATTCATCTATCCCTCTATTAATCTATCCCTATCCCTCTATCTATCTATCTATCTATCTATCTATCCCTATCCCTTCTATCTCTATACCTCTATTAATCTATCCCTATCCCTCTATCTATCTATCCCTATCCCTCTATCCCGATCCCTCTATCCCTATTCCTCTATCTCTACCCCTTTATCCCTATACTTCTATCCATCTATCCCTATTCCTCTATCCCTAACCCTCTATCTCTATCCCTTTATCCCTATCCCTATATCCATATATCCCTCTATCTTTATCCCTTTCCCTACATCCCTATCCCTCTATCTCTATCTCATCTCTTTATTTTTCTATCCTTCCAACCTCCCTGATCCTCCCCCAAAAAAAGCTCTCTAACCCTCCCCCTCTAACTATTGCCGCCATCTTAGGTACTGGCAGCTGCCTGCCAGTATCTATAAACCCCTTTTTAAAAAAATATATACTGTATATTTTACTTTTTTTTCCTGTAGTGTAGTGGTCCCACCACCTCCTTCCAACCTGTGATTGCCATTTAGTACCCCCCACACCCCTTTTCTGTAGTGTAGCTGCCCCATCCCTTCCTGTTCCTTTAAAAAAATATTTCTGTAGCATAGTGCCCTCCCAATCCCTCCCCCCTTTGCTGCTGAGTCACCCACCCGCTTCCCGCACACACCACCCTTCGGCACCAGCAGATCGTTACAGAGAGGGACACACACAGTGTCACCATCTGTAAGAATCAGTCATCTGCCCTCATATGGAGGCGGAGCACCGATCATGGCAGATCATATGCGGCAGATGACTGGAGCTTCAGGAACTCCAGTTCTGAGAGTGCTAGAGCTTCCTGAAGCTATCTCGCTCCTGCGGTTAAGGCCAGGTATGTTTATCCTCTACTGTGGATGACTGCATCGACAAACATACTTGACCTTTTTATAATATAGAATGATAGTGCTCCATTATAATATCAAAAATAATCAGAGAGGTAGCCTTTTCAAAATCAAATTATACCTTTATTAGTCTTGCATGGGGATACACAGAAAAACTCATAGCGTTTTGGGGAATATCCCCTTAATCATGTGATAATGATGTCATAACCTCTGCTATTTTATAGATATATTTAACTCTTTCCAGACAACAGTTTAACAATATACCGATACATCGAAAATTCATGTCCTATACTGGTCAAAAAATATATACAAAGGTTAAAGAGCATATTTATACACAAAAAAGGAAGGTATTACCACATTGTAACACTTTGTAAATCTTAGTAAATAACAGACCAATTGAAATCTTTATTCATGCCTCTGGGTTCAATTCTAATCTAAAAATCCAGTAGACCTCATGTTGTTTCAAAAGTAATTCCCTATAACCCCCACGTCAAGGTACTTTAAATTGTTCAATGATTTGAAACCTTAAATGAATAAAATTATATCCGGCTGCCACAAAATTTGATGTGACAATAATTAGTAAACTAAAGATTTTTGTGGAATGTGATAATCTTTTTTTTTTCTTTTTTTTTGTGGAAATTTTTCAATAGTTTCTAAATTCCAAAAATACATAGCTAGTTGACACTGTCATCAATTGAAAAAAAATTAAGCCCCAAAAAAGTATAGTTTTCATAGGTAAATAAAAGACAGACTATTTCTGTGTAAACAGATTGATACCAAAAATGACAACAATTCTCAAGTACTTTATATGTAATGATGGATAATTAGAGGCAATATACATTTAAAAAGTTACATTATTTTAGAAGTAATAGGAAGTAACACGTTTTGGAGGTTTTAATGTTGGACTTGTGTTATAATCATGGCACTTAATACATATTACAGATGTGTTCTCAGCATCAAGGTAACTAGGAGGTGGGCTCTGTACTTAATTGTTACTTAGAAGAAATACAAGCAAACCAAAGACCTGGTGGATTTGCTTCGAAAATACTAAATTACTACAAACATTACATTATTTGCACTTAACCGTAAATAGAAAAAAGATCACGTACTTCCTGCACTTTGCTGGTCTCTCTAAAGATCCATTTATTTTATTCTCTCTTTTGCGCTTTCTTCTTATAGTGCATTCCATTTTTTATTCTGTCAGAGAAGTAAAACATAAATATGATAAAATTTTAAATCATGAAGATCTACACTTAGGGATTTGTTAACTATAATGTCTGTACTATTTCTTTAATGTGGTTCTCTTGACACTCTTGACATAATATTTAAATATTGATTCCTATAGACTGCATTAAAGTCTTTGAGAAGATTGAAGTTCATTAGAATAAAGAAATGCTGAGGGCCAGATTACGAGTGTCGTGCTAACAGTTGTGTGCAAGCGATATCGGGTTTATCGCACCTCTTTGCAAGTTGAAAGTAAACATGGTCGCTTGACCGCATTTTAATTTAACGCAATTTGAGTTACCACAGAGTTCTGGTTAACTGTTACGCTCGAATTAAAAGTTGCACAAAACACATAAAGATACATGTAAAAGTACAGTTACACTTATAATAACACCATTTAATAAAAAATATTTAAAAAAATGTTGCTCAAAAAAGTTTTAACAGCTCAAAGATATAAGATCTCAGGCAGGCAGAGGGATTTAACATAGAGAAACATGTCTAAATATGCATAGGTATGTATGTATATATATATATATATATATATATATATATGTGTGTGCGTGTGTGTTTATATATGTGTACATATGTATGTATGTATTTATATGTGTATTTATGTATTTACAGACATATATACATATATAAACAGATGCATGCATATACACAAACACACACACATATATATATAAGTGCTTTGGAGCCCTTTGCATTCAATTAGATGAAAACATGGAAAAGCATATTTATGCAATATTCATATTAAATAAAGTGTTAACCTATGTATTTGCTGTAAATATTTAACATTCAAAAAGCTTACTTATAGGGGCGTTAGAGTGTAAGCTGGAGCACAAAATACTGCACCACTTGTAATCTGTCCCTGTGTTTAACAATGTTTAACCTTGAACAAATGCAGCAAACACTGGCTAGATATAAAGATTTTGTTATTTGCTAAAAAGGGCTATAAGCAGAACAAATGCAACTGTTTTTATCCTTATACTGTCATTATCAACATAGTCCTAACTGTTGGAACCTCTTTTCATTGTATATCTAAATATAAAATATTAACATAATATGCTAAGCTCTTTACTTCCCCATAGGCAATACAAATAATAAAATAGTAACATATTATTATTATTATTACTAGTATTCCTGGTGTAAAGGTGTGGGGGTTTTATGTCTCAGACATTAGCCTGTTTCCAACTTTGATTCTTTTTTAAACGACAGTTATCATTTCATATTTAAGTATTTGCATATTACTTATTTAAATAGACATAAACTATGCAAGCCCAAAACACCTGTTTTATGGCTGGAAATCATAACGTAAAACTCCCAACTTTGTTAACCAAAGGTGTTAATGAGACTTAAGGGCTCTGGCTTAAAATCCAAAATCTTTCCTCATTACATTATTGTATCAATGACAATCTAACATACTTTGATAGATAGATAGATAGATAGATAGATAGATAGATAGATAGATAGATAGATAGATAGATAGATAGAGACAGGCAGCCTTTCATGATCATATTTCATATTTCTTAACATCTCAAATATATTGCTTTATATTAGTGATTTGTTTAGTAATAATTCAAATGAGATTGAGAATTATAAATTAATTTTCCAAAGAAGTTACTAAAATGTTGGGCTTCCTCTGTGATTCTTAAAAGTAGATTTATCAAAAATTAAATCTGCATAGACATAATTTTTAAATGTCCCTAAGTTGTTGTGGTATTTATGTCATCTATAACAATGGGTAAGGTAAAAACATAATGAACAATTTAAATATAATAAGCACAGTTTCTCCAGGAAAACAGTTGGAAAGTTGCAGAAATTGGTTGCAAATAAGAATAGCCACGCCTCCAAATCTACAATTAAATTCCTCTGTGCTAATATAGACCTACAAGCAACTAATAAATGTGAGCATCTATATTTGCTAAATATAATTCTCACTCAGTTCAGAACCAGGTGCTGTTTACAGATTAAAAAACAGTGATATAACTGGACCCAATTGTGGTGAACTTTTATTATATGGGAAATGGTCAGCTATTGAGTTTATAAATATTGTATTCTTCACACTTCAATCAATTTGAAAACCTATAGTTAGAATCAGAAAGGGCCATTCATGAATACAGAGCAAAGAATCAGTATCATAAAATGTTTTTCTTAAAAAAAGCTCAGAATCACTGTTTTTTTTACTGAGAGTGGGATTATTTGATAAATTAGTAATTGTAAGTTTTAAAAAATTAATAATAACAGACCAAATTATTTTACACCTTTTGTTAAAGATGGATGTATGCATTTTAAATACAATTTTTTAATTACTTATAAATCCTGCAGCTGGGCTGTCTCTCTTCACCAGTCCACTATCCTGGTAAACAGTAAGGTGGAGTCAGTTACAATATTGTTCTATAGCTATGTATGGCATTATGATGTCATGGTGAAATTCTTACCAAAGAATAGTGGAAGAGTGGTTGCTAAGGGATACAGTTTATGTATATGCTGAGCTAAGGTCTATCTAGGCACTGTAACCAATGGTGGCTCTAGTGTAAATCTGTGGGTGCTATACACCCCAAAAATACTGTGGCACATCCAAATCCCAAGGTGTATGATAGTGCTTTTCACATATTCAGTGATGTATATAGATCAGACCCCATGTTCTAATAAATACACCAGGACTATGTTCAAACCCTTAACCCAGCACAACTGCCTTATTTTTTTATTATTTTTTTTTAAATGTGAGGCTCCGTTCAAGGCATACAAACAATATAAGACAATAAGAAAGAAAATATTCAAGGTATTCACACCTCATTAAACAATAAGAAGTAAATACAAATATAATCCATGCCTATATAATGGATTTAAAAAAATAACAATATAACTGTACAACACCAGTCAGCCTATATACCCTCCAAACGACATATGAGGCCACTTTTGGACCCCTTAGTAAAGGAAAAGAGCTGCAGAGGGTAGTCTCAGATAGTGGAGACCACTCTTGGGTCTCAAATGATGGGTATTAGAATAGGAATATTTTTTATTATTTTTGATAATTCGTTTGTTATTTTGTGTAATGATTTTTTTTTTTCATTTTGGGGTGGGTTTTTATTTTTAGATTAGGGGCATTTCATAAAAGAGCTGAATGCCATTTTAAGGGCAGTAAAAATACCTGATTGCCCTTTTAAGGGCAATGCCCATACAAATGCCCTTTTCAGGCCAATGGGTAGATTAGGTTTTACTTTATTTTTACTTTGTGGGTTTGGGGGTGGGGGTTTGTATACTGTTAGGGGGTGTTTGTTTTGTTTTGTAGCAAAAGAGCTGAACTTTAGGGTAATGCTCTACAAAAGGCACTTTTAAGGGCCCACAAAAAAGGCCCTTTTAAGGGCTCTTGGTAGTATATTTTAGATTAGGCTTTTTTATTTTGGGGTGAGTTTTTTATTTTTTTAAAAGGGTATTAGAATAGGAATAATTTTTATTATTTTGGATAATTTCGTTTGGTATTTTTTGTAATGGTAAGCTTTTTTATTTTTTGTAATTTTAGTGTTTTTTATTTTTTGTAATGGTAGTTTTAATTTTTCTAAAGTTAGATTTTAGTGCAAGGCAGCTTAGGTTTTATTTTTACAGGTAAGTTTGTATTTATTTTAACTAGGTAGTTTGTAAATAGTTAATAACTATTTACTAACTAGTCTACCTAATTAAAATAAATACAAATTTACCTGTGAAATAAAAATAAAACCTAAGCTAGCTACAATATAACTATTAGTTATATTGTAGCTAGCTTAGGTTTTCTTTCACAGGTAAGTATGTATTTAGTTTTACATACTGTAGGTAGTTAGTTAATTATTGTAACTTTAATTTAGCTCTATTTTAATTATGTTAAAGTTAGGGGGTGTTAGGGCTAGGGTTACGTTAGGGTTTGTTTTAGGGGTTAATAGTTTAATTTAGGTTGTTGCGATGTGGGGGGCTGTCAGTTTAGGGGTTAGTAGATTTATTTAGTGGTAGTGATGTGGGAGGCCAGAGGTTTAGGCGTTAATAACTTTATTTAGTTGCAGCGATGTCAGGGAGTGGCGGAATAGGGGTTAATAGATTTATTATAATGTGGGTGATGTAGGGGTGCAGGGGAATTGGGGTTAATAACTTTAGTATAGTGGCGGCGATATTGGGAGCAGCAGATTAGGGGTTAATAGATTTATTTAGATGGCAGCGATATCGGGGGCCAGGAATTAGGGGTTAATAACTGTGTGTAGGTGCCGGTGATGTTGGTAGGGAACAGATTAGGGGTGTTTAGATGTGGGGTTTATGTTAGGATGTTAGGTTTAAATGTTTTTTTTTTCCCCATAGACATCAATGGGGCTGCGTTACGGAGTTTTTCTTTCCGCGATCGCAGGTGTTAGGCTTTTTTCTGACCCGCTCTCCCCATTGATGTCTATGGGGAAAGTGTGCACGAGCACATCAAAACAGCGGATTGTGTGAGGTATGGATGCGCTATAGAGGGTTTAATAACTTTTTTGTTTGTGTTCGTTAATATCCCTATAGCGCACATAACTTGTAATCTAGGTGTTAAGCAGTAAGTGACTATAAACAAAGAAAAGTTATTAACACTAACTACTGAGATAGCTATGCTACTCCGGCCGCAAGCAGCATAATCATAAGAAAGCTATCAGGACATCCAAAATAATGTAATAGAAGATGGAATGGAATTTTGCCCTTTATGCTGCATTTCTTTGAGTTTCTAGTTTTGGGTGCCATTTACCTAATATAGTAGGACAAATTAGGAGCTTTTATAAGGTATCTGGGGGTGTTAACATTGTAGGAATAGAGTCTCATTGTCAAAATGAATAAACTAGCAGCTAGATTACGAGATGTGCGTTAGGGTAAAAAGCAGCATTAAGAGATCCTAACGCTGCTTTTTTACACCTGCTGGTATTACGAGTCTTGCAGGTTTAGGGGCACCGCACACTTCTTTGGCCATACCGCAAAACGACTTTCGTAAACTTTGTAAAGTCTTTTTTTTTATGGTACTTCCATAGCGCCGGTATTACGAGTCTGTCCTGAGAGGCCAAAAAGTGAGCGATACAGCCTACCCTGTCAAGAGTCCTAACGCATTTAAAAGTCAGTAGTTATGAGTTTTACACTACAACGCCATAGCATAAAACTCATAACTAAAGTGCTAAAAAGTACACTAACACCCATAAACTACCTATTAACCCCTAAACCGAGGCCCTCCCACATCGCAAACACTATAATACAAATTTTTACCCCTAATCTGCCGCTCTGGACACAGCGGCCACCTACATTATAGTTATGAACCCCTAATCTGCTACCTCCAACATCGCCGACACCTACATTATATTTATTAACCCCTAATCTGCCGCTCTGGACACAGCGGCCACCTACATTATAGTTATGAACCCCTAATCTGCTACCTCCAACATCGCCGACACCTACATTATATTTATTAACCCCTAATCTGCCGCTCCAATGTCACCGCAACCTACCTACACTTTTTAACCCCTAATCTGCCGCCCCCAACGTCACCGCCACTATAATAAACATATTAATTCCTAAACCGCCGCACTCCCGCCTCGCAAACATTAGTTAAATATTATTAGCCCCTAATCTGCCGGCCCTAACATCGCCGCCACATACCTACATTTATTAACCCCTAATCTGCAGTCCCCAACGTCACCGCCACTATATAAAATATATTAACCCCTAAGTCTAAACTTAAACCTAATACCCACTAACTTAAATATAATTTAAATAAATCTAAATAAATATTCCTATCATTAACTAAATTATTCCTATTTAAAACTAAATACTTACCTATAAAATAAACCCTAAAATAGCTACAATATAACTAATAGTTACATTGTAGCTAGCTTAGGGTTTATTTTTATTTTACAGGCAAGTTTGTATTTATTTTAACTAGGTAGGATAGTTATTAAATAGTTATTAACTATTTAATAACTACCTAATTAAAATAAATACAAATTTACCTGTAAAATAAAACCTATCCTAAGTTACACTAACACCTAACACTACAATATAATTAAATAAATTAACTAAATTAAATACAGTTACCTAAATTAAATTAAATTAGCTAAATTACAAAAGAAACACTAAATTACAGAAAATAATAAACAAATTACAGATATTTAAACTAATTACACCTAATCTAATAGCCCTATTAAAATAAAAAAGCCCCCCTAAAATAAAAAAAAAAACCTAGCCTAAACTAAACTACCAATAGCCCTTAAAAGGGCCTTTTGCGGGGCGTTGCCCCAAAATAATCAGCTCTTTTACCTGTAATAAAAAATACAAACAACCCCCCCAACAGTAAAACCCACCACCCACACAACCAACCCCCCAAATAAAATACTATCTAAAAAAACCTAAGCTTCCCATTGCCCTGAAAAGGGGACAGTTAGCTCTTTTGCCGCCCAAACCCTAACCTAAAAATAAAACCCACCCAATACACCCTTAAAAAAACCTAACACTAACCCCCTGAAGATCGACTTACCGGGAGACGTCTTCATCCAAGCCGGGCCGAAGTCTTCAACGAAGCCAGGAGAAGTCTTCATCCAAGGCGGGCAAAGTTGTCCTCCAGACGGGCAGAAGTCTTCATCAAGACGGCATCTTATATCTTCATCCATCCGGCGCGGAGCGGGTCCATCTTCAAGACATCCGACGCGGAGCATCCTCTTCATCCGGAGTCTTCTTACTGAATGAAGGTACCATTAAGTGACGTCATTCAAGATGGCGTCCCTTAGATTCTGATTGCCTGATAGAATTCTATCAGCCAATCGGAATTAAGGTAGAAAAAATCCTATTGGGTGATGCAATCAGCCAATATGATTGAAGTTCAATCCTATTGGCTGATCGAATCAGCCAATAGGATTGAGCTCGCATTCTATTGGCTGATTGGAACAGCCAATAGAATGCGAGCTCAATCCTATTGACTGATTGGATCAGCCAATAGGATTTTTTCTATTGGGGTTTGTTTGTATTTTTTTTTACAGGTAAAAGAGCTGATTACTTTGGGGCAATGACCCGCAAAAGGCCATTTTAAGGGCTATTGGTAGTTTAGTTTAGGCTAGGGTTCTTTTTTATTTTAATAGGGCTATTAGATTAGGTGTAATTAGTTAAAATATCTGTAATTTGTTTTTATTTTCTGTAATTTAGTAATTGTATTTAATTCAGTTAATTTATTTAATTAATTATATTGTAGTGTTAGGTGTTAGTGTAACTTAGGTTAGGTTTTATTTTACAGGTACATTTGTATTTATTTTAGCTAGGTAGTTAATAAATAGTTAATAACTATTTAATAACTATTCTACCTAGTTAAAACCCTAAGATAGCTACTATGTAACTATTAGTTATATTGTAGCTATCTTAGGGTTTATTTTATAGGTAAGTATTTAGTTTTAAATAGGAATAATTTAGTTAATGATAGGAATATTTATTTAGATTTATTTCAAGTAATTGCTATTGACATATGGCATATGCTACGAGTTGTGCAAGCAACTGAAATATCATAGTTAGGTAGATATAGAAAGTTGTAAACAGAAGGTTTTACAATAGTATAGTTATCCTGCTTATATTTGTTGAACAGTGTGAGCTCCCTTCTTAGCTTATTATCTCCGGGGGTTTACTGTCAGGCTGCTATTCAAGACTTTTATACTGAATGTGGTATAGTATTGTTGTATATAACGTCAATCAATCCCCATGTCTAGTCTACTCCCTTCAGGTTTTAGTTTAAAATTACTATTCACAAACTCTGAGCAAAGCTTTTGTATTGGGTGTGGTATGTTATTATAGTTTATACCAGAAGTAAAGGTCTCTTACAGTGTAATACAGAGTTGTTAATATTAATGTTATCCAGAATGGCACTTACATAACCAAATAATCAGTCGTAACCAGCATATTTACTTGCAGTAATTAAATATATGTGGCAGAAATATATTGAAAATGATCAATTAGATAACTACTTAGTATAGTTTGCTGGCTATTACAAAGAGTCTCTGATCTGTTGATCTTCAAATAAAGCTGAGATACAAATACAGATTGATGACCTTAAAGATGATGAGAGATTTGAAGACTATATGAAACAACTAAAAGATACAACTGAAAGAATTGATAATGAAGTGGTTACAAGAAAACTGGGCAAATATCAAAGAGATTGTAAGGACTATGACTTAGATATAGTTTATAGTTGGAATACCAGTACTCAGCAAAATAAAAGAAGAAGTCATCAGAATAAAAAGAATAAAGGAAAAAAGGCTGAAGGAGATATGTCTAATAATAATAAAAAGGAAGTACAAAGAAAAGTTACTTTCTCGAGTGCAGAGGGCAGTTCATATGCATACAGTCCAAGATCATCTACACCTATGAGTGAGGAAAATAATGAAAGAGATAATACTCTAGGAGCAAGACCTAAAGAAAAGGTGGAACATAGATCACTGGTGGATTTGGGAATTACCTCTAATATGTCCGGTCAAGAACATAAAGTAAAAGATGGAGATCCAAAAAGAATAAAAAAGAAAAAGGAAGAAGATCAGAAGGCAAAATATCCCAGCAGGCTGACCAGAGCAACGAAAGAAAAGAAGGATCAGAACTAGAGAGTATAATAAACTTGTCATCTGTCCCATTAACCAATACACAGAAGATTGCACTTTCGAAAGGAATGGGTTTCTCTCCAACAAGAAATATGGACTTATTTGATACCATTGTTGACCTCAATAAGTTTGTGCGAAAGGTCACGCTAAAAACACATTTTTTTAATGAGGATCCATCTTCCATTTATGATAGTGAGATAGTGGATACGGATACTGTTGTGAGTAATATAATAAGCACAGATATAGATTCACTTACATTTAATGAGTTGTGTGATACCAATAGTTTAAGGATCTTAAGTAGTGAAAGCTTAAGATATAATCCTAATAATTTATGCATTCCAAGCTCTACACAAAAGATAGGACACACAAGTAGTTTCTATCCTATACATGCAAGAGGGGATTTAATTGAGGTATTTCACGCAGTGGTGGAAGAAGAATTGACACAACTTTATAACACAAAAGTAAAAGAGATACACACGAAAAAGAATAAAAGGGATAATTTGTCTCACCAGGAAAGAAAAGCACTAAAAGAAATTAGGGACAATACTAATATAGTAGTTTCTAAATCTGACAAGGGTGGCACTATTGTGGTGCAAGATAGGGAAGCATATGTATTGGAAGCTGAAAGGCAATTATCAGATGTAAATAATATCATAAATTGACATATAACCCTAGAGAGCGTTTTAATAATGAGTTAAAAATGTTGTTAGATGAAGGTGTTCACCATGGATATTTGACACAAGCACAGGCAGAATGTTTAATAAATGAGAGTCCTACAGTAACTGTATTTAAACATCTCCCTAAAGTTCATAAATGTGCATCAAGACCGCCAGGGAGGCCTATAATCTCCACTATAGGAACCATAGGAGAAAATCTAGGGAGATGGATAGATGAATTTCTACAGCCCATAGTAAAAAGTTTACCAGGTTACCTAAGGGATACAAAACATCTACTACGTAAGGTGGAAGATCTAGGATGGGATAGTGAATCTATGTTCTTGACTATAGATGTAGAATCGTTATATTCTTGTATACCGCATAGAGAGGGACTTAATGCACTTAATGAAATGTTACATATGTATACTAGCTT
The DNA here is from genome assembly GCF_027579735.1 of Bombina bombina. Lineage (NCBI taxonomy): Eukaryota > Metazoa > Chordata > Amphibia > Anura > Bombinatoridae > Bombina > Bombina bombina. The sequence goes on from NC_069499.1 coordinate 914,181,858, forward strand.
TGAGACTTGCTTCATTGATTATATTGTAGACATTGTACAATTTCTTCTAACCCACAACTATTTTCTATTTGAGGGCTGCTTTTATGTACAATGTCAGGGTACAGCGATGGGGGCGAAATTCGCCCCCTCATACGCTAACTTATATCTTGGATATTTTGAACTGAAGAAAATATTTTCTACTAGTAATCCTTTTCAAAAAAGTATTCTATTCTATACTAGATTTATAGATGATTTGCTAATAGTTTGGAAAAGTGGTGATTCAACTATAGAACAGTTTATGGGATATTTAAATGACAACAATAACAATTTGAGATTTACCTTTTTTTGTTCAGAGAGCAGTGTTGACTATCTAGACTTGACAATAAAAGGAGACATAAGTAAAGGATGTATTACAACAGAAATATTCAGAAAGAAAACATCAGGCAATACCATACTTAGAGCAGATTCTGGCCATCCCTATAGTGTGAAAAAGGGAATTCCAAAAGGCCAGTTTATGCGTTTAAAACGTAATTGTAGTAGTGAAGAAAACTATTCTGTCCAAGCAAACAATTTAATGAATAGACTGATGGATAGGGGTTATAAGAAAAGAGATCTAGAAATAACTATGGAAGAAGTTAAGGCTATGGATAGGAAATCCTTATTGGAAGATAAAAGTAAACAAGACAAAATTTCAGGAAATATGGATAGATTAACTTTTTCTACCAAATATAGTAGGCAATATTCAGAAATTTGTAAAATTATTCAGAAATTTAGCCCACTATTAAAAAATGATCCTAAACTAAAGACAGTCATAGATAAAGGGATTAGATGTGTATCAAGGAAAGCAGAAACTATAGAGAATAGTCTTAAACGAAATTTTTCCATTAAAGAGAAAAAGGATGATAGGATATGGTTAAAAAAGAAAAATGGGAATTATAGATGTGGTGGCACACCATGTAAATCATGTAAATACCTTATTAGGAGTGATAGTTTTAACTCCACAGTAACAGGTAATGTATACATGGTGAACCATCACCTTAACTGTAATTCCAGATACATAGTGTATCTTATCACTTGTAAACTTTGTTTTCTTCAGTACACTGGTAGAACGACACGTATGCTCAAGGATAGAGTGAGAGAGCATTTGTTGTCTCTTGAGAGTGAAGTGCCGAAGACACCAGTGGCGAAACACTTTGCTCAACACAGGAGAAATGATAACTTTGATAAAAATGAATTAAAATATATCAATACTTTATTTTCATTTCAAGGTATTGATCATGTGCCCAAACTAAATACAGGTGGCAATAGATCTCAGACGCTGAATAGGAGAGAAGTGTACTGGATCTATACCTTAAAAACAGGGAGTCCTTTGGGCATAAATGAAAATTCAGATGTAAAACTATACATAGGTAACTGAGGTTTAATCAGTAGGTAGTAGCGCTCTAGTTTTTCCCTAGGAGGATGATATTACTATCTTAGAAAACGAAACTGATATGATATATATATAACCATCTGAAAATAAAAGTGGTAGGTTATTTTAAGTGCAACTACAACTAGAGGTTATTTACTGTGCCTTAATAAATTATCTTTTGGCTGAGTATTAAGTACATATTTATATCTATATTGGAAATATGCCCTTGTATTGTGACCGCTGAATTATCTTAGTATTATACAAAATGCTAATGTAGCAAAATTATTTTATTCGTATAGTACTAGCTGGATTTCCCACTACAATGTGTTAATTGTCTATCTATATATTTTTAGATACAATGTACTCGTAACATATAAATTTATGCTTGTTATTATATTTTTTTATATATTGGAATGTGATATTGATGCACCTGTTTGAATGGCTTATAGGTCAGTAATATGCCGCTAAATTTATAAGCGGTAGTATACCTTTAAATTTTGGGAAAGAGTGGTGAGCCAAATAAAAGGTGTAATCAGACAGCTGTGAGTATCCCTGACGAAGTGCTGTTTAGCAGCAGGAAACGCGTTGGATGTAGCTGATGTGTGTGGAGTGGTGGAACCTTTTGTTTTCCTTGATGTGATAATAAATATACAGTGATGATTCAGCTCGGTCTATGATTGCTTATTTTTCGCCATTGTGGTATTGCTGGATTCCTTTTGGTGTGTGAGATACACCGCGGAGATTTCTAAGCTACAGGTTCTGTACTGGATAACGGCTATCTGGTGAGGAGGAGGAGTGCCTGAATACTTTCCAACATCCCGCATAGTGGGGCCGGATAACCGTGAGTAACCTGGGTTGATGTTTTTACAAACACACAAAGTTAGTTCGATATCACCAATATATCTTCATGTTATCTACTTGTAATACAATATACTATACTGGAATACTGGAGAATTTGGAGGTTATCTGAACATATATATACCTACAAAGGAGAAACATAATACTTTATAGTGCATATGTAAAACTCACCCAGCTGAATATATATACAGTTAACACTCTATGTGTACCTGGAAACAAGAGTGTTATAAGTAAGAACTTTGTAACAATTTAATTCCTGCAAATAACCAGGTTGTGGCAACAATACATGTGAGACTATAAACCCATTTGTAAAACAACAGACTGTTTGAGTTGCACACAGCTAAAAGGTTAAGTGATTACATTCCTTATGGCTTATATACACAGTTTTGCAACAGTGTGTCTTTGCTTGATCTTCAAATAAAGCTAGCTGGAGAGTGTTAAATAAGTATGTGCTAACTGCAGTTAATCAGACTCGAAAGTCATCATCTGGAGGGCAGATATTAAAGGGACATGCCACCCACATTTTTTCTTTTATGATTTAGAAAGAAAATGCAATGTTAAACATATTTCTAATTTACTTATATTATCTAATTTGTTTGATTCTCTTGATATTCTTTTATGAAAAGCATATCTAGATATGCTCAGTAGCTGATGATTGGTTGCTGCACATAGAAGCATCATGTGATTGGCTCACCATGTACATTGCTTTTTATTCAAATAAGGATATTATAAAAATGAAGCAAAATAAATTATGGAAGTAAATTGTAATTTTGTTTAAATTTCTATTCTCTATCTAAATCATGAAAGAAAGATTTTGGGTTTAGTGGCCCTTTAAGCAGTAAGTAACCTAATAGCAAACACCATGAGCCAAGCTTAGCCTATGCCCGATCGTTGTAGCATGGTCAAATAAAGAATTGTGATGATTTGAAGCAGAGTTGGTAGAAAAATCATGTCAATATGACACCTAGGCTGTACAGCATTGGGTCTTTATAGGGTTAGTGCCAGCAAGGATTTCCAAGGTTCTTAATAAGGACTCCAGCAGGAGTTTCTGTAGGTCTGGGTGTCATGCCTTCTTGAATCAGCACAAAAGCAGAGCAGCTTAAAATTAGAAGACTTTCTGAATCCGTTGGTGCTACATGATGCCCCGTGATATTCTCCATGCTCCCAGCCACAGCTTCATCACACCGCACTGCAGGGTCTACCGATGTAGACTCAGAATCTGTCAAGAGTCAATCATAGGTGGGTGGTGAGCACCAGGGACCCAAAGCACCACCACTACTTTGTTGTATTGGAGAAGGTTCCAGCAGAGTGAATTTCTCTGAGATCCCCATATAGCGCTGCCTCAAATGCAGTTAGGTAGCCATCAATTAGGCAGCGCAGCTCTTCCAGGATAGATGTAGCAGTCTCCATGAAAAGTAAAGCCTCATATATCTATAGCAGAGTGATGTGAGGAAGTTCTTCTCTCTGAACGAAAGCTTGATTCAGTAGATTAGATAGGAAATCTTGTTAAACATGCAGAGTTTGACGAGGCTTCACTGCTCATTGGTCAATATCATAGTGATTGTGATATTGCTGGGGAGGTTATTTGAGGCCGTTTTTTCCTTCAAACGAAGGCCTCATTACAGAATCCCGGAACATTGGAGCTGGAGGTAAAATAAACCCCTTAACGTATTCAGTAAAGTAATCTTGAACGTTATCAGCTGAAAAGGCATATATGCTGCTAATATCTGGAGATATATGTCAGATAAGTGTTAGTTTTGCTCCAGCTCCTAAAATCACGACCTGTCATGGCCGCCACTCGGAAGCTCCCCTGCGACTGCATTATTGAATTAATTATTTGGCCAATAAAATGTTTGTTGTGAATTAATTTATTGTTATTATAAATAATTATTGATTATATTTATTATGCTGCTTAATAGTTTATGAATATGCAACATTGCTATATAAATGTAATACTGGCCGCACACTAGTGGTGGCTCATGAGTGACACACGGCATGTGGCCGGTCCAGTGTTATTCCTCCGTGGCTGTATATGATTACGCCGGTGGCACACAATCTCATCTTTGTGGGGTGGGGGGAAACAGTTACCAAAGGCTCAGGCTGCAGCGGCAGAGAGAGACACACAGAAGGCAGGACTGCTAGTGAGTCTAGTCTACAGAGCAGCTCAGCAGTCTTTTGTTTTTTTCACTGGAAATTAAATATTTAAATGTCATTATTAGATTTTACGCACATAGCAGTAATGTTTAAAAAAAAAAAAAAGGAAAAATACACATTTTTTTTATCTCCTTTGTGTTGCCTTCAGAAATGTGTAATCCAAACAATAGAGTGGCAGCAAACGTGAAATATAGCAGGATTATTCAGCACATAAAGTTAAGAAAATGCAACGTTTCGGGAACTCCTTCCCTTAATCATGTTGCTTCAGAAATGTGTACCCAGGGTGGGACTGGAAGATTTTTCTCTGACTAAAATGGGTGAGATATGTTTTCTTCTTGGTATGGGACTGAGAGATTTTCCTTGCTCACATTGCTTTGAGAAGTTTTTATATTATTAGGATGAGACGTGGTTATAACATAACATAGTTAGAATGTGAATAAAATATTGAAATGTAAGGATGTTCTATGATTAGGATGAGACTGAGATTCTCTCTGAATAAGAGAGTTAGGGTCTTATATGGAGAGACTTGAATATGTGTGTTTTTCAGGATAGGTTTGAGACAAGACATTCCCTGTGCAGCGGACTAGTGGAAATTTGCAGTTATTTTTTAAAGGGGGACTGGAGGGTTTGTATGCCAGATTCGTCTTTGACATAGATTTTTTAAGACCCAACTTTTTTTTTTCTTCTTCCGCAATTCAGCTACAGTATGCAATTATAAAATCTTTGCAATTTGCTTCTATTATCTAATTTGTTTTGTTCTTTGGTATCCTTTGTGGGAAAGCATATCTAGGTAGGCTTGGGTGCATATTTTCCTCTTGTTATTGGCTCACCAGATGTGTTCAGCTAGCTCCCAGTAGCGCTTTGCTGGTCCTTCAGCAAAGGATCCTAAGAGAATGAAGCCAATTTGCTAATACAAGTAAATTGGAAAGTTGTTTAAAAATGTATATGCTATATACAGTGGGGAAAAAAAGTATTTAGTCAGCCACAAATTGTGCAAGTTCTCCCACTTAAGAAGATGAGAGAGGCCTGTAATTTTCATCATAGGTATACCTCAACTATGAGAGACAAAATGTGGAAACAAATCCAGACAATCACATTGTCTGATTTGGAAAGAATTTATTTGCAAATTATGGTGGAAAATAAGTATTTGGTCAATATCAAAAGTTCATCTCAATACTGGTATGTTGGCCCATTCCTGCATGCAGATCTCCTCTAGAGCAGTGTTGTTTTGGGGCTGTCGCTAGGCAACACGGACTTTCAACTCCCTCCAAAGGTTTTCTATGGGGTTGAGATCTGGAGACTGGCTAGGCCACTCCAGGACCTTGAAATGCTTCTTACGAAGCCACTCCTTCGTTGCCCGGGTGGTGTGTTTGGGATCATTGTCATGCTAAAAGACCCAGCCACGTTTCATCTTCAATGCCCTTGCTGATGGAAGGAGGTTTGCACTCAAAATCTCACGATACATGGCCCCATTCATTCTTTCATGTACACGGATCAGTCGTCCTGTTCCCTTTGCAGAGAAACAGCCCCAAAGCATGATGTTGCCACCCCCATGCATCACAGTAGGTATGGTGTTCTCTCTCCTCCAAACACGACAAGTTGTGTTTCTACCAAACAGTTCTACTTTGGTTTCATTTGACCATATGACATTCTCCCAATCCACTTCTGTATCATCCATATGCTCTCTAGCATACTTCAGACGGGCCCGGACATGTACTGGCTTAAGCAGGGGGACACGTCTGGCACTGCAGGATCTGAGTCCCTGGTGGCGTAGTGTGTTACTGATGGTAGCCTTTCTTACGTTGGTCCCAGCTCTCTGCAGGTCATTCACTAGGTCCCCTGTGTGGTTCTGGGATGTTTTCTCACCATTCTTGTGATCATTTTGACCCCACGGGGTGAGATCTTACGTGGAGCCCCAGATCGAGGGAGATTATCAGTGGTCTTGTATGTCTTCCATTTTCTAATTATTGCTCCCACAGTTGATTTCTTCACACCAAGCTGCTTGCCTATTGCAGATTCAGTCTTCCCAGCCTGGTGCAGGTCTACAATTTTGTTTCTGGTGTCCTTCGACAGCTCTTTGGTCTTCACCATAGTGGAGTTTGGAGTGTGACTGTTTGAGGTTGTGGACAGGTGTCTTTTATACTGATAACAAGTTCAAACAGGTGCCATTAATACAGGTAATGTGTGGAGGACAGAGGAGCCTCTTAAAGAAGAAGATACAGGTCTGTGAGAGCCAGAAATCTTGCTTGTTTGTAGGTGACCAAATACTTATTTTCCACCATAATTTGCAAATAAATTCTTTCCAAATCAGACAATGTGATTGTCTGGATTTGTTTCCACATTTTGTCTCTCATAGTTGAGGTATACCTATGATGAAAATTACAGGCCTCTCTCATCTTCTTAAGTGGGAGAACTTGCACAATTTGTGGCTGACTAAATACTTTTTTTCCCCACTGTACTTGCCATGTTTGGTATACGGTTAAATAAGAAATGGTGAGTGGAGAGGGGGGAATAATGTGCCTCTTTGCCCTAAAATGCCCAGGCCTTTTTTTTGTTCCCAGTCCGGTCCTGGAAACAGACCTCATATCAGACCTGTAGGCCTGCATCCTCACACCCACATCACATAATCAGACCCTTGACCCTGTACCTTCATACCATAGACCACAGATGGCACTCCAAGCTCTGCAACGCATACATTTTACAACTGTTTTGAGGTGTGATGCCAGGAATGATGCTATTGATGATGCTAGATGTCATGTAATATGTAATATAATTATTGTAGCTAATGTCACCCAATTATAGTAGTCACATACCTGCTTTAGCACAACTGTTCTGCCAAGTATAACCAAGTTTTTGTCATGTAATTTTATTGTTATAAGAGCTCTCTGCATCCAATAGTGATAAGAAGTGAGTCATACTTTCAATCAGGTGCCGCCAGAGATTCTGGGGTAATAGGAAATAAAATAAGCAATTGAGAGGATCGGTGTACAACAAATCCAGTGACCAACAAAAGCTTGTACTGGAATGAAAACTGATTCTTCCATGCACAGTTAGACACATCTAATTACTGAAAGGGGATGTTAATTTCATTTATGTACAGTATGCTTGGGTGTACATTACCAAATTTCTGTCTGGTAACAAGATGGACACTCTTTTACAGACATTCAGTATAATTTATAGTTATTTCATTATACTTTGATTGTTGTAGTATATAATGTGTTTTATTGTCTCTGCAATTGCAACAGACCTCATATTATAGAAGGGTGAGGGCTAAAATCTCTATTAAATGTCAGCGTCTGTTTTTAAGTTTAAACAATGTGGATACCATGATTTTATTGTAGAGAGGCCATATAGTCATGTGTAACAGATAAGTAAACATCAACTGCAGAAAGTTATCTAAACCAGTGATGACCAACGTCCTTACACTTGGAAGCCACAGATAATTATTTTAGAAGCCTTTAAGGCCACATAAACATTTATGGCTTTTAAACTTATAATATATTTCCCAAAAACATCTAGTGGCACAGGAACAGCTTTATGTATGATTGCAGGGTACTAATTGTCAACTGTTCTTCCTTCCAGATGCCTCTTTTCAGTTGTGGTCACCCTGAAGAACAACTTTTTAAGTTCAACATTTTCTTGGGGTCTCAAAAAGTATGGCACACATTGTTAGTGCTGCTTTTACTGGGGGCCACTAAAACTAGTACAGCGGGCCTCCAGTTGTCCATCACTAATATAAACAAAGGCAAATACAAAAAGAAATGGGAACTACCTTTGTAACCACATTTAAGTGGAGAGGTATTTACCACTTTCACTAGAGCGGTCGCACTAACCCAACACACTTAAACAGGTTAGACTGTCACGCAAAAGATAACCTCTTTCCCCATAGAAGTCAATGGTGAAAAAACACCTGACTTGCACGCTCACCTGATCTCATAATCTCATATGCGCTAACCAGACATGATAATATTAATATTTCACATTCCATTGTTCTGTACATAGCTGAATATGTTCTATTTATCAAAAAATAAATATTTCTATATATATATCTGATGGTATTTTGGTACAATATATGTTTATAGAGGAAGTGTAAATACCGCTGCAAGAACCTCAAGGAATAAGCAGAATGGGGTCAAAGCCAAACAGGGGCTGCGTGGAGCCGACAAAAAAGCGGTGGACCAACTGCACCAATAAAAAAAAAAGGAAGAAGCCGCTACTGAGCATCAGTTAAAGCAGTCTTTATTCCATAGTAAAAAGTCACCAAACACAGAGGAGAGGGCCCAACTCTCCAAACATAGACAGTTTGAGCCCTCTCCTCTGTGTTTGGTGACTTTTTACTATGGAATAAAGATTGCTTTAAAGGACCAGTAAACCTAGAAAATAATGTTAAATAATTCTGCACATAGTGCAGAATTATATAACATTATATTAGTGCTAGCTTTATATAACATAATATTGCCTGTGAATTTTTATTAAAAAGAGGGTTTTTCAGACCCGCTCTCTGTGCTCTGTCTGACAGCCGGAGCGAGCTACATTGAGTGTAATGGCGCGGTCGGGCTGGGCTGTGACTAGACAGCTGCCCAGATGTGCTCAGAGGGAAAACCAGACCCGCTCAGTAGAGCACAGAGGGCGGGTCTGAAAAACCCTCTTTTTAATAAAAATTCACAGGCAATATTATGTTATATAAAGCTAGCACTAATATAATGTTATATAATTCTGCACTATGTGCAGAATTATATAACATTATTTTCTAGGTTTACTGGCCCTTTAACCGTTGCTCAGTAGCGGCTTCTTCCTTTTTTTTTATATATATATATATATATATATATATATATATATGTTTAAATCTATCTGTCTATCTATCTATCTATCTATATATATACAGGGAGTGCAGAATTATTAGGCAAGTTGTATTTTTGAGGATTAATTTTATTATTGAACAACAACCATGTTCTCAATGAACCCAAAAAACTCATTAATATCAAAGCTGAATATTTTTGGAAGTAGTTTTTAGTTTGTTTTTAGTTTTAGCTATTTTAGGGGGATATCTGTGTGTGCAGGTGACTATTACTGTGCATAATTATTAGGCAACTTAACAAAAAACAAATATATACCCATTTCAATTATTTATTTTTACCCGTGAAACCAATATAACATCTCAACATTCACAAATATACATTTCTGACATTCAAAAACAAAACAAAAACAAATCAGTGACCAATATAGCCACCTTTCTTTGCAATGACACTTAAAAGCCTGCCATCCATGGATTCTGTCAGTGTTTTGATCTGTTCACCATCAACATTGCGTGCAGCAGCAACCACAGCCTCCCAGACACTGTTCCGAGAGGTGTACTGTTTTCCCTCCTTGTAAATCTCACATTTGATGATGGACCACAGGTTCTCAATGGGGTTCAGATCAGGTGAACAAGGAGGCCATGTCATTAGATTTTCTTCTTTTATACCCTTTCTTGCCAGCCACGCTGTGGAGTACTTGGACGCGTGTGATGGAGCATTGTCTTGCATGAAAATCATGTTTTTCTTGAAGGATGCAGACTTCTTCCTGTACCACTGCTTGAAGAAGGTGTCTTCCAGAAACTGGCAGTAGGACTGGGAGTTGAGCTTGACTCCATCCTCAACCCGAAAAGGCCCCACAAGCTCATCTTTGATGATACCAGCCCAAACCAGTACTCCACCTTGCTGGCGTCTGACTCGGACTGGAGCTCTCTGCCCTTTACCAGTCCAGCCACGGGTTCATCCATCTGGCCCATCGAGACTCACTCTCATTTCATCAGTCCATAAAACCTTAGAAAAATCAGTCTTGAGATATTTCTTGGCCCAGTCTTGACGTTTCAGCTTGTGTGTCTTGTTCAGTGGTGGTCGTCTTTCAGTCTTTCTTACCTTGGCCATGTCTCTGAGTATTGCACACCTTGTGCTTTTAAGCACTCCAGTGATGTTGCAGCTCTGAAATATGGCCAAACTGGTGGCAAGTGGCATCTTGGCAGCTGCATGCTTGACTTTTCTCAGTTCATGGGCAGTTATTTTGCGCCTTGGTTTTTCCACACGCTTCTTGCGACCCTGTTGACTATTTTGAATGAAACGCTTGATTGTTCGATGATCACGCTTCAGAAGCTTTGCAATTTTAAGAGTGCTGCATCCCTCTGCAAGATATCTCACTATTTTTTACTTTTCTGAGCCTGTCAAGTCCTTCTTTTGACCCATTTTGCCAAAGGAAAGGAAGTTGCCTAATAATTATGCACACCTGATATAGAGTGTTGATGTCATTAGACCACACCCCTTCTCATTATAGAGATGCACATCACCTAATATGCTTAATTGGTAGTAGGCTTTCGAGCCTATACAGCTTGGAGTAAGACAACATGCATAAAGAGAATGATGTGGTCAAAATACTCACTTGCCTAATAATTGTGCACACAGTGTATATATGATTATATGATTATATATAGGTATAGATATAACCTATATATATTCCATTTTTAGACATGTATATGTATATATGTCTATGTTTTTTTAATAATTTTTATTAGATGGTGTTATTATGAGTGTAACTGTACTTTGTAATGTATTTGTTATGTGTTTTGTGCAACTTTTAAACTTTGCAAAACAGTTAATCACAGCTCTGAGATCACGGTAATGATTCTAGCATAAATTGTGATTGCGCTCAACTTGTAAAATGAGCGCAATTTAACCTGTGTGTGCACTAGGGGTGGGCGAATGTTTCGCAACATTCGAAAAATTAAACGAATTTTAACACGTTCGTTCGAATCGAATTTAGAATGTTTACATAACATTCTAACATTCGATTTTCGAATGTTCGGTTTCAAATTTTACGATTACATTAGAAAATATTCTTTTAAAAAATTTCGAATTTATATTTGTAATAGTATTTCTAATGCTTTCTTTAAATGTAATTTTCGAATTATGCAATATTCTATATAGAAACATTTGAAATGATATATTTGTATCTATTATGTATCAATTTACTAGATTCCCTCCCTACCACATGAACTATTGAACTTCTGAATAGTATTTGTTAAATAGAATGTTACATTCGAAATTTCAAATGTGGACATTTGATATAATTATAAACATTCGAATTCGAAAGTGACATTCGAAAACTGTAAATAGCATTCGATTATAGAATTTTTAAGAATATTCGTTCTTATCAACATTCGGATTTATAATTCGAATTTCGGTAATAACATTCGTTCTAACATTCGAAATTCTGAAATTTACACATTTGCCCATCCCTACAAACAATCAGGAAATTCTGCGCGCAAACATTTGCGTGCCACTTATAATTTAGCCCTTAGTAATCAGTTTAATGATGTTTATAAAATTGTACAAGATCGATTACATATTCCTTATGATGAATGATGATGATACCTAATGCTGAGAAGGTTAAAATTTGTTTCCAGAAGGAAATATTTGTCTCCCAGTGTTGTTTTCAAAAACAAAAAGGTTGAACCTAGAAGTTGGTAACATTGTAAATGTCACTTTAGCTGTGGTGTCAAAAATGTAGGGCCCAATGTTTCAAACTTTTTTTAACACAAGTGGTGTATAATTTGTAGATCTATGGGTTTAGTTATAATGAAATTCTATAAACATTTTTTTCTTTGCTTTTATCTAAAATATTTTAAAGTATATTTTTTAATTTGGTTCTGTCCTGAATTAATTAATGTTTCCTTGCCATCCAGGCAGAGGTGTGTCCCTCTCCGCCTGTAAAGCAGTTCTTATCAGCCAGTGAGGTATAAGCAGTGAATTCAAAACCAATACTGCAGTATATAGATGTAAACAGATTTTTTTAGGCAAAAAAAACATAAGTGGGTAATTAGTAATAGAAAAATTATCCAGAGAGAAAGAAATAGGGAAACCATGTTAAACAAATGGGTAGGGTTTGGGGTTATTGAAATGAGGTCCAGAAAATCTTTGAGTTTTGATATTGAGTTGTTGGGAATAAAGTACTAATGCCTTGTAAATTATATTTCTGATTGTTTAAAGTGCAGTGTAGTTGACATAGGTATTATTGTTTATGTAAGTTGTACTCTGTATTTGTTATGCTTATAATAATAGTGACATAGAAACATAGAATTTGACGGTAGATAAGAACCAAAAAGGACCATCAAGTCTACCCAAATTACATGTTACTTTTTTCTTAGAATAGCCTTTTGCTTGTCCCAGGCAATTTTAAATTCCTTTACAGTCTTCGGGCCGATTTAACAAGGGCCAAATGTCCCCTAATCCCCCTGTTTCCACGCGGGAACAGCAGTTTAGAAGCAACGGTCTTAAGACCGCTGCTCCTTAACTCATATACAATCAGGTTGATTGACATCCCCTGCTAGCGGCTGATTGGCCGCGAATCTGCAGGGGCGGCATTGCACAAACAGTTCACAAGAACTGCTTGTGCAATGATAAATGCCAACAGCGAATGCTGTCGACGTTTATCGATGTCTGGCGGACACAATCTGCTACAGTGGATTATGCCCGCCAGACATATGATAAATCTGCCCCTTTGTGTTTACCACCTCAAATGGAAGTTTATTCCATGGGGTCAATTTATCAAGCTCCGTACGGAGTTGAAGGCTCACCGGAAACAGAAGTTATGAAGCAGCGGTCTAAAGACCGCTGCTCCATAACCTGTCCACCTGCTCTGAATCGGCGGACAGAAATCAACCCAATCAAATATGATTGGGTTGCTTGACACTCCCTGCTAGCGGCCGATTGGCTGTGAATCTGCAGGGGGTGGTATTGCACTAGCAGTTCACAAGAACTGCTGGTGCAATAATAAATGCCGACAACGTATGCTGTCGGCATTTATCGATGTGCGGCAGACATGATACGCTACATCGTAAAATGTCCGCTCGCACTATAATAAATTGACCCCCATGAAACCACCACTAGGGATGGGCGAATGTTTCTAAAAATTCAAAATTTAAAACAAATTTTGATGCATTCATTTGTTAAAATCAAATTTAGAATGTTTATATAACATTCTAACATTCTATTTTTTTAATTTTTGTTTTCAAATTTTTCAATAAAATTTGAAAATATTAGTTTGAATAATAGAATGTTTAGCTACAAAAGTAACATTTGAAAACTGTAAATAACATTGAATAATAGAATTTCTAAGAATATTCAATCTTATCAACATTCGATTATGTAAATCGAATTTCTACAATAACATTCTAACATTCGAATTCGAATATAAACACATTCGCCCATCCCTATTGACCATACTTTCTGTAAAAAATGCTTTCTTATATTTCTCCTGAATCTGCTACCCTCTAACTTTAGATTGTGACCCCTTGTTTTGGCATTTATTTTTTTGTGAAAAATGCTTTCAGCTTCTACTTTATTAAGTCCCTTCATATATTTGAAGGTTTCTATCATGTCACCTCTTTCCCTTCTATCCTCTAAACTATACATATTTAGATCATAGAGTCTTTCTTTGTACGTTTTATATTTTAGACCATGTACCATTTTAGTAGCCCTCTTTTGGACAGCTTCTAATTTATTTATATCTTTCTGAAGATATGGTCCCCTATTTAAGAAAGGTCTTGCGGACCTGATCTGACACTGCGGATCATGTCCGCAAGAACTCGCTGAATGCGGAGAGCAATACGCTCTCCATATTCAGCATTGCACCAGCAGCTCACAAGAGCTGCTGGTGCAATGCCGCCCCCTGCAGACTCACGGCAAATCGGCCACCAGCAGGGGGGTGTAAATCAACCCGATCGTACTCGATCGGGTTGATTTCTGGCGATTCCTGTCCACCTGCTCATAGCAGGCGGACAGGGTTATGGAGCAGCGGTCTTTAGACCGCAGCTCCATAACTTGTGTTTCTGGCGAGTCTGAAGAACTTGTTAAATGGGCCCCATGGTCTCCAGAACTGTTCACAGTGTTCCAGATTTGGTCTAACTAATGATCTGTAAAGTGGCATAAGAACCTTGCTATTTCTGCTACTAATGCCTCTCCCAATGCAACCAAGTATTCGACTGGCCTTTCTGGCTGCACTGCTGCATTGTGTACCAAATTTTAAATTGTCTAAAATAATAATTCCCAAGTCCCTTCTTTAGTTACAGTCAGTAATGTACCATTGATACTATAATTGGCCTTTGGGTTTTTGGATCCTATATGCATAATTTTGTTCTTGGTAATATTAAATTTCAGATTCCATTTATTTGACCAGTCCTCTAGTTTTTTAATATCACTGTTCATTTGATCAATCCCTCCTGGAACATCAACTCTGTTACAAATGTTTGTATCATGAGAAAACAAGCAAACCTTCCCTTTAAGCCCACTTCCAATATCACTTATGAACATGTTAAAAAAACCAGACCCGAGAACTGGCCCTTGGGGAACACCACTAGTAACTGTCGCCTCATTTGAATGTACTGCATTAATTGAAACCATCTGTCGTCTATGTTTATAAATTGTATACACTATGGGATTTTTTTATACACTGTTGGTTGAGCATAAATATTGTTTTAATTTTTATTAATTTAAAATGTTAGTTCTGCTGTTTATAAACCACATTCTGCCCAGATTACAAGCGCTTGGTTTCGTAAGCAGAGAGTGCAGGTGCTAGCATGGCCTGCCTGCAGTCCTGACCTGTCTCCGATTGAGAATGTGTGGCGCATTAGGAAGCACTAAATAAGGCAACTAAGGTCCTGTACAGTTGTGCAGATGAAGAGATGTATAATGGATGAATGGGGGAACATTTTGCTTGCTAAACTTAACCAAATGGTGTCTTCAGTGCCCAAACGCTTAATAAGTGTTATAAAAAGACAAGGTGATGTTGCATAGTGGTAAACAGTTGACTGCCCCATGTTTTTTGGAGTGTGTTGCAGTCATCAGATTTAAAATGAGTGTATATTTTCAAAAATAGATTAAATTCACAAAGTAAAACATCAAATAATGAGATATATTTAACATAGTGCGAGCGGGCATGATATGATGTAGCATATCATGTCCGCTGCACATTGATAAATACCGACAGCATACGCTGTCGGCATTTAACATTGTACCAGCAGTTCTTGTGAACTGCTTGTACAATACCGCCCCTGCAGATTCGCGGCCAATCGGCTGCTAGCAGGGGGTGTCAATCAACCCAGGCGGACAAGTTATGGAGCAGCGGTTTCATAACTTCTGTTTCCGGCGAGCCTTCATGCGGGGGTTGATAAATCGTCCCCAATGTGTTAATGTGTTTTCAATATAGTACAGGGTGAACTGAATTTTCCATACTGTCCCAACTTATTCGGTATTGGGGTTGTGTGTGTGTATATATATATATATATATATATATATATATATATATATATATATATATATATATATATATATATAGGGTAAATGGGTATAGATATATATTTTGCTAAAAAAACATCATATATTTATATATACATATGTATTTAAAAATAAATAGAACATATTCTATGTGAAGAACAATGGAATGTCAAATATTAATATTTCATGTCGGTTTAGCACATTTGAGAAAAAGCGATTTGTTTGCACACGAGTAAAGGTTTTCTTTCCACTTTTCACACTCTATTGAAGTCTAGGGGGGATTACTTTAATGCAGTTTTCATATTCGGACTCAGGCATTTTGTGCATGTCGGGTAAGTGCTTGTGTAAAGACATTTTACTTTCAAATTGTAAGACGCCCACAATCTGAAGCGTGCAAAAAGCCTCCATCTAGCAGAGTTGACAAGTGAGTGTGAGCACAAACCACCACTCCATTTGTAATCTAGCACATTGGGGCCCATTTATCAAGCTCCGAACGGAGCTTGTGGGCCCGTATTTCTGGCGAGTCTTCAGACTCGCCAGAAACACCAGTTATGAAGCAGCGGTCTAAAGACCACTGCTCCATAACCCTATCCACCTGCTCTGATGAGGCAGACAGGAATCGCCGGAAATCAACCCGATCGAGTACGATCAGGTTGATTGACACCTCCCTGCTGGCAGCCGATTAGCCGCGAGTCAGCAGGGGGCGGTGTTGCACCAGCCGCTCTTGTGAGCTGCTGGTGCAATGTTAAATGCGGGGAGCGTATTGCTCTCCGCATTCAGCGAGGTCTTGCGGACCTGATCCACACTATCGGATCAGGTCCACAAGAGCTTTAATAAATAGGCCCCATAATGTGTTGTGTAGGGGTAACAAACTTAATAACATACTGATCAGACCAGAATACTAAAAACTGCTTTAGCACAGGGATGTAAAATGTCTCAGTTGTGAAGAGGTTAAAGTTATTGAAATGGTGACTATTTTTTTATTCAAATGTTTTTATTGATTTTCAGACTGATTACATTTACAATAACAAACAGAACAGAATAAAACACACAATTACACAGGAGAAATAACACAAAGAAAAAAATGGTATCCTTGAAGATTAAAGGGAAAATCTACATATTTTTTATTGTTCAAAAAGATAGATAATTCATTTATTTACCATTACCCAGTTTTGCATATCCAACACGGTTATATTAATACACTTTTTACCTCTAAAAATGTTTATTGAGTAGAGTGAGGAATAGGGAGTTGGGAGTCAATTAGTGGTTTTCAATACCTTGTCCCATATATTTTGTTTCTGAAATTATCGGGGAAGAGTGGGCTAGATTGCTCTGGGCATATATTTTTAGGGACCCAACATAAGTGTCAATGGAGACCATATTAAGAAAATGTAATCTTCTCTCTAGGCGGTCCATTTAAAGGTACATACAAACCATTTCTTTCTTAACCCCTTAGGGACCAGCGACGTACCCTGTATGTCGTTGGCCTTTTTTTGGGACTTGATTGTTTTATAGCGCGGTCTTGCCACCAACGTTGAGACTGCTCTATTCCACAAAGCCTGCTGGAGGGAGTGCATTAATAGCGTGTTCTTGCTAGACTTGTGCTATTATGTCCTGAAAAAACCCTTAACGACCAGTGACATACAGGGTACATTGTGGTCATTAAGGGGTTAAAATTATGAGAGTCCATAGGTCCATAACAAGTGGGATATAATTATTTTGTAAGATGAGGAGAGTCCATAGGTGTCCATAACATGTGGGATATATTTCCTGCCACTAGGAGGAGGTCAAGAACCCTCACAAGAGCTTTAATTCCACCCACCTCCTCTCCCCACCCAGTTTGTTACTGGCCTCTGAGGAGGGAGGTTGAGAGAAGTGCATTGCAAGCAAGATTTTATTATTTGGGAGCTCAGATCTTACCCGAGACCCAGTACCGCACTTGTATCTTCACTCATAGAAGACTTCAGAATAATTTCTTCAAGATTCTGAGAGAAGCAGGGGTAAAGGAATACCTCAATTATGGCATGTCAGTACTCTCATGGATAAATCTCTCAGCCATAATTGCCATCAGGCATCACGGGGACCCCATCTCTTAACCTCCACCTGAGGGGTTGCTGGTATATGCACAAGTATCCTCTGCAGTATATTTACTGGCACTTTATTGGCTCTCTACTGGATCAGAGGGAGAAAGTCCTCAGCAAATTGGTAAGATACAGTGGAGGGTTGCTGCAGTCCAGGTAAGTGACTCAAACACTAAATACAGCCCAGGAACAATCCCTACTACTCTCCTTGTATAGGTACTACATAGTTGGAGGTTCTCAGCCTTTACACATAGCACTTTACCTATGTGTTTAACATTAACAAATGTGAAATTCAGAGTTAAAATCCCTCTTTTTTCATTGCCTTATTACCCCTTTGTCCTGGGATCACTATATTTCCTCAGAGAACCAAAAAGCTACACTGTCTCTTTAAGAAAACAGCTATTTGTGTTATGCAGTTAGTGGTTCAGCTCATGATGAATGAGGTTAGGGTTAGGGACACAAGGGGGATCAAAGAGAGGGGGGTATTTAATATAATATTTGTATGATGTTTTGAGTGATTGTTCTCACAGAAACTTCATTCCAGACTTAGGGGCCAATTTATCAAGGGCCGAATGGCCCCTGATGCACCTGTTTCCGCATGAGCCTTCAGGCTAGCCGGAAACAGCAGTTATGAAGCAGCGGTCTTAAGACCACTGCTCCATAACTGGTGCGCCTGCTCTGAGGTTGCGAACATCAATCCGCCCAATCTCTTATGATCGGGCTGATTGACACCACCTGCTAGCAGCCGATTGGCTGTGAATTTGCAGGGGGCGGCATTGCACAAGCAGTTAATTAGAACTGCTTGTGCAATGTTAAATGCAGACAGCATATGCTGTCCCCCAGACAATGATTATTCGGCCCCTTTGGCACTGCCCACCCCCCATACTTTGGCTCCCTTTTTCTGGGCCTGTCTCCAGACCTTACAAACTATCTGGGTCGTGTTTTAACCCTTTATATGTCCAGGAAGTGGGTGAGTGCCCTGAGGAGCTGCTGAGGGGGTGGGTAATAAAATATTTTTTTCTGAGGGACATTCTTTTGTTTTTTTTCTCTGTCTTCTAGGGTGCTGAGTTGTTTTTTATAGGCTGTTTCTTGTATTTTGTGCAAATACACTGATACTATAAAGTATGGAACATATCTGTATTTCCAATTCCCTGTAATTTTGCTTAATATTTTGCAGTCATGTCTGTACCCCCACTTAATTTGACAGATCCATTAGAAAGGACACCTAGGAAACATACTGCATCCTAAAACCTTTCTGCAGTTAATTTTCCCTGTTTATTATGCACAACTGTTTTAGTGGACTAAATTAACTGGTTATGTGCTAATTTTGTCCCACATCTCCAATTCACAAGCCATAATCCTGTCAGTATTACACCTAGCAGACAATTTGTGCCCATGTCTGTTTTGTTCCCCAGGGGGATTCCACTGCCATGTCTCCAGAGTTTAAATCCAATCTTTAAAATACTATGACAGGGGATTCCAAACCTGTAAATAAGTTGAATCAAGTTTTTAAAGATCTGCCTAAAGTTGCTAAGGCTTTTGAAGCACCAGACTTTGTCCATAGACTATTAGCCAAATAATGGAAGAAACCAGGCATTCCTTTTACTCCTTTAAACAGGTTAAAAATGTATGCACTTTTAGAGAATAATTTAATAGCCTGGGAAGAAATTCCTAAGGTTGATGGAGCTATTTCCACCTTAGCTAGATGCACTACTTTTCCTATGGAGCATAGTCCTTCGTTTATGGATCCAATGGATCGCAAATCTGAATCCTTGCTTAGGAAACTATTCTCACAATCAGCTCTTCAGCTTAAGCCTGCAATTGCAATCACCTTTGTGGCTGCTGCAGTGTCCTTCTGGTGTTGCTCTTATTCAGATGGTTTCTGATCAATCTTATGAGGTTATTACCAACTGCATTAAAGTCCTTAAAATGGCTAACGATTTCATTTGTGATTCAGTCTTTGACATCATGAAAATTGATGTCAAAATATGTCCATTGCTGTTTTCTCAATTAGAGCTTTATGGCTTAAATGTTGGTCAGCTGAGATGGTTTCTTAGAATAGGCTATTATCAGTTTTGAAGGGTTGATCCTTTTATGGTCAGAATTTGATTCTATTATCAAAACTGTCTCTGTGGGAAAAAGGGGCTTTTCTTCCTCAGGACAAGAAATCTAGAGAACAAAAGTCCCCTCCAACCAGAAGTATGAATCCTTCAAATCTTCCAGGAAACCAGGATCTTCTTGGTCTAAAAACAAACAGGCCAAAACATCCAACTCAAATCAGAAATCTACATCAGACACCCGTGGGAACAGTTTCATCAGACTCACATTTCATAGGATCCTGTAAAGACAAAAGCTCCGTCCTACTGCTCATACCCACAGAAAGGTATCTTTCCTTCAGGAACATAGATAGAAAATCAATGTCCCTAAAATTTCATCATCACAAGCCACAAGGTCTTTCTGGGTGTGATAAGGGACTTGGTTCAAATAAGTTTATTTTTCATGGAACTTCACAGAACCAAACTTCAGAATGCCTGTTTTTCCTACAGATGAGATGGGTCATTCTACAGCTATATCACAATATATGGAAGTAGTGGGTCTTTTGGTAGCAGCATCAGACGCGGTAGCTTTTGATTGCTTTCATCTTTGTCCTCTCCAATTGTCCATGCTTCAACAGTGGTCAAAGGATTGTTTTGATATAGAAAAGTACATAGAGTTCAGTCCTTTTGTCAAATAATCTCTCTCATGTTGGAGCGAAAGTCCCTATTTGACCCTTGGAGCTTCTTTTCTTTGGCCTATCTGCACTGTAGTCACTATGGACGCAAGTCTGATGGGTTGGTGTGCTTTTTGGGAGTCTCGAATGGCGCAAGGTTCCCTCTGGAGGCGAGTTTACCTATCAACATCCTAGAACTTTGTGCAATTTCTGGGTCCTTCAATCTTGGCCCCTTTTCAAACAGGAAAAATGTATTTGATTCTAGTCAGACAACGTCACTGCCGTAGCATACATGATGAGGGAATCAATGTCCCTTAGCTATGCAAGAGGTATCTCAAATTCTGTCTAGGGCAGAGGAAAGCCACTGCACCTTATCGGCCATTCACATTCTTAGAGTGAAAAAATTGGGAAGCAGAATACTTAAGTCAACAGTCCGTCCATCTAGGGGAATGGTCTCTTCTTTAGGACTTTTTTGAACAATTAGTCCTGATGTGGAATTTTCTAGAAATAGATCTCATGGCTTCCAGATTGAACTGCAAACTTCCATTTTGTTGCAACAGGTCATGAGATCCATTGGCACACATCTACACTTGGAACTTTTGTCTGACATAGAGACTGAATGCCTAGTTCTCAAAAACAGAGGTTTCTTAGATTCTGTTAACTCTACTCTACTGCAAGCCAGAAAGCCTGTCCCACAGTGAATTTTTTTTGGAAAGCTTATTTTATTTGGTGTCATTCTAGAGGTTTCTCTCGGAAATCTTTTAGAATCCCCAGAATTCTTAAGTTTCTAGACTAGATAAAGGTTTATCAGCTATATCTTTAAATGGTCAAATTTCAGCATTATCTGTTTTGTTTCATAAGAAGCTGGCTAAACTGCCTGATGTTCAAACTTTTGTTCAAGCCTTGGTAAGAATTCACCCTGTTATAAGGTCCATTTCTATCCCTTGGAATTTGATTCTGGTTATTTCTGTTCTGCAAGGACCCCCTTTGAACCTATGCAGTTTCTGGACCTAAAGTTATTATAATGGAAGGTTCTCTTTTATCTAGCTATTTCTTTCGCTAGAAAAGTTTCTGACTTATCAGCTTTGTCTTCTGATTCCCTCTTTTTTATTTTTCACAAGGATAAAGCGGTTCTCCTGACTAAATATTATTTTCTCCTGAAGGTAGTGTTGTTCCTTCTCTGTGCCCAAATTCTTCTAACACTAAGGAACACCTTTTACACAATGTAGGTGTAGTCAGAACCTTAATATTTCATCTTCAGGCTACTAAAGATTTTAGACAGACTTCTAGCTTGTTTATCCACTTTTCAGGTCGCAGAAAGGATCAAAGAGCTACAGCGGTGGATTTTTGCATCATGGCTTAAGCAAACTATTTGTAAGGCTTACTTGGTTACAGGAAAACTGAATAAAAAAAAAACCAAAACTACTCATTCTAATAGGTCTGTATCTACTAATTGGGCCTTCAAAATTGATGCCTCCTTGGAACAGATTTGCAAGGTGGCAACTTGGTCTTCTTTTTAAGCTGCTTTTGGCAGGAAAGTCCTTAAGGTCACAGTGTTTGGCAAATATTAACTGCCATCATTTTAACCCACCATCCTTAAAATTGACTCTTAGCTTGGGTATTGTATCCCACATGTTATAGACACCTATGGACTCTCATCATCTTATGAAAGTAAACAGAATTTATACTTAACGTTAAATTTCTTTCGGAATCATGAGAATTCATCGGACCCGCCCGTTTTTTCTTTACTATACTGGCAACAGTTCTTATTTGCACCTCTTAACCCTGCTTTCTGTCTTTCTTACCTTTTTCTGTCTCTCTCCTTTGCTCGGCTATACATACACTGAGTGGGGAGAGGAGGTGGGAGGGATTAAAGCTCTAGTGAGGGTTCTTGACCTCCTCCTAGTGGCAGAAAATATATCCCACATGTTATGGACACCTATGGACTCTCATCATCCCGAAAGAAATACATTTATCAGTAAGTATAAATTATGTATTTTTTTCTTTAAGGATTCAGAGAGAGCATGCAAGTTTAAACAACTTTCCAATTACTTCTGCTACCTGATTTATTTTGTTTTCTTGGTATCTTTTGAAAAGCATACCTAGGTAGGCTCAGGAGCTGCTGATTAATGGTTGCACATATATACCTCGTGTTATTGGCTCTTTCAATTGTAAATTGGAAAGTTGTTTTAAAATTGTATTCTTTATTGAGTTTCATGTTACTTTAATGTTATCTTCATAAATAAAAAAAATCAGTGATAAAAGGTTGATTTTAAATACTTGTACATCTCATAAAGTTTTTCATATCAAAGTCTTGTTACTTTTAATACAATTTTAATTAGGGTGAAAACTATCCTATAATATAAAAGGCCAAGTGTGTTTGTCTGAAGCTGTCATGCTCAGTAGAGACTGCGCGAGGACAAACACACCTGGCCTTCAACAAACTGACCTGGCACCTGATCAGTGAAGGGGGCAAGGCTAGCCGGGCGTGAATGAGGCGGGGCCGGATGGGCGTGACGGGGCCAACAGAGTGTGATGGGGTGGAGCCAGGGCTGACTGGCCATCTGCAGTGAGAGAAAGTGAGAGAAAGAGCGCACAAGAGGGGGATATAGAGCAAAAGAGGGGGGATATATAGCAAAAGAGTGTGGAGATATAGCAAAAGAAAGGTGGGAGAGAGAGCAAAAGAGAGGTGGGAGAGAGAGCAAAAGAGAGGTGGGAGAGAGAGAGAGAGAGAGAGAGAGAGAGCAAAAGAGAGGTGGGAGAGAAAAAAAGAGCAAAAGAGATGGGGGAGAGAGAGCAAAAGAGAGGAGGAGAGAGAGAGCAAAGAAGAGGGGGAGAGAGAGAGCAAAAGAGAGGTGGGAGAGAGAGCAAAAGAGGGGGGAGAGGGCACAAGAGAGGGTAGAGAGAGAGCAAAAGAGAGGCGGGAGAGAGAGAGAGCAAAAGAGAGGTGGAGAGAGAGACAGAAAAGAAGAGAGGGAGAGAGAGAGAGAGAGAGAGAGAGAGAGAGAGAGAGAGGAAGAGAGAGAAAAAGAGAGGGGGAGATAGAGAGCAAAAGAGAGGGGGAGAGAGAAAGAGCAAAAGAGAGGGGAAGAGAGAAAGCAAAAGAGAGGGGAAGAGAGAGAGCAAAAGAGAGGGGGAGAGAGAGAGAGCAAAAGAGAGGGGGGAGAGAGAGAGCAAAAGAAAGAGGGAAAGAGAGACAGCAAAAGAGTGGGGGGGGAGGGAGAGAGGGGGAGAGAGAGCAAAAGAGAGGGTGAGAGAGAGAGAGCAAAAGAGAGGGGGGAGAGAGAAAGCAAAAGATAGGGAGAGCGAGAGAGCGAAAAAGAGAGGGGGGAGAGAGTGAGCAAAAGAGAGGGGAGAGAGAGAGCAAAAGAGAGGGGAGAGAGAGCAAAAGAGAGGGGGAGAGAGAGAGCAAAAGAGAGGGGGAAGAGAGAGAGAGAGCAAAAGGGATGGGGGAGAGAGAGAGTGCAAAAGAGAGGGGGAGAGAGAGAGCACAAAAGAGAGGGGGGAGAGAGAGAGTGGGAGAGAGAGTGCACAAAAGAGAAGGGGAGAGAAAGAGAGAGCGCAAAAGAGAGGGGGAGAGAGAGCACAAAAGAGAGGGGAAGAGAGAGAGAGCAAAAGAGAGGGGGGAGAGAGAGAGCAAAAGAGAGGGGGGGAGAGAGCAAAAGAGAGGGGAGAGAGAGAGCAAAAGAGAGGGTGAGAGAGAGAGAGAGTATAAGAGAGGGTGAGAGAGAGAGCAAAAGAGAGGTGGGAGAGAGAGAGGGAGCAAAAGAGAGGGGAGGGAGCGCAAAATAGAGGGGGAGAGTGTGAGAGTGCAAACGAGAGGGAAGAGAGAGAGAGCAAAAGAGGGGAGAGAGAGCAAAAGAGAGGGGGAGAGAGAGAACCAAAGAGAAGGGAGAGAGAGCAAAAGAGAGGGGGGAGAGAGAGCAAAAGAGAGGGGGAGAGAGCAAAAGAGAGGAGGTGAGATAGAGCAAAAGAGAGGTGGGAGAGAGAGAGCAAAAGAGAGAGAGAGCGCAAAATAGAGGGAGAAGAGAAAGAGCAAGAGAGGGGGAGAGAGAGGGGAGAGAGAGCAAAAGAGAGGGGGGAGAGAGAGGAAGAGAGATGGGAAACAGAACAAAAAAGAGGGTGGAGAGAGAGAGAGAAAAAGAGAGGGGGAGAGAGCAGAAGAGAGGGGGGAGAGAGAGAGCAAAACAGAGGGGGGGAGAGAGAGAGCAAAAGAGAGTGGGAGAGAGAGCAAAACAGAGTGGGAGAGAGAGATCAAAAGAGAGGGGGGAGAGAGAGCAAAAGAGAGTGGGAGAGAGAGATCAAAAGAGAGGGGCAAGAGAGAGAGCAAAAGAGAGGGGGAGAGAGAGAGCAAAAGAGAGGGGGGAGAGGGCACAAGAGAGGGTAGAGAGAGAGCAAAAGAGAGGCGGGAGAGAGAGAGCAAAAGAGAGGTGGAGAGAGAGACAGAAAAGAAGAGAGGGAGAGAGAGAGAGAGAGAGAGAGAGAGAGAGAGAGAGAGAGAGAGAGAGAGAGAGAGAGAGAGAGAGAGAGAGAGGAAGATAGAGAAAAAGAGAGGGGGAGAAAGAGAGCAAAAGAGAGGGGGAGAGAGAAAGAGCAAAAGAGAGGGGAAGAGAGAAAGCAAAAGAGAGGGGAAGAGAGAGAGCAAAAGAGAGGGGGAGAGAGAGAGAGCAAAAGAGAGGGGGAGAGGGCATAAGAGAGGGTAGAGAGAGAGCAAAAGAGAGGCGGGAGAGAGAGAGCAAAAGAGAGGTGGAGAGAGAGACAGAAAAGAAGAGAGGGAGAGAGAGAGAGAGAGAGAGAGAGAGAGAGAGAGGGAGGGAGAGGAAGAGAGAGAAAAAGAGAGGGGGAGAAAGAGAGCAAAAGAGAGGGGGAGAGAGAAAGAGCAAAAGAGAGGGGAAGAGAGAAAGAAAAAGAGAGGGGAAGAGAGAGAGCAAAAGAGAGGGGGAGAGAGAGAGAGCAAAAGAGAGGGGGGGAGAGAGAGAGCAAAAGAAAGAGGGAAAGAGAGACAGCAAAAGAGTGGGGGGGAGGGAGAGAGGGGGAGAGAGAGCAAAAGAGAGGGGGGAGAGAGAAAGCAAAAGATAGGGAGAGCGAGAGAGCGAAAAAGAGAGGGGGGAGAGAGTGAGCAAAAGAGAGGGGAGAGAGAGAGCAAAAGAGAGGGGAGAGAGAGAGAGCAAAAGAGAGGGGGGAGAGAGAGAGCAAAAGAGAGGGGGAAGAGAGAGAGAGAGAGCAAAAGGGATGGGGGAGAGAGAGAGTGCAAAAGAGAGGGGGAGAGAGAGAGCACAAAAGAGAGGGGGGAGAGAGAGTGCAAAAGAGAGTGGGAGAGAGAGTGCACAAAAGAGAAGGGGAGAGAAAGAGAGAGCGCAAAAGAGAGGGGGAGAGAGAGCACAAAAGAGAGGGGAAGAGAGAGAGAGCAAAAGAGAGGGGGGAGAGAGAGAGCAAAAGAGAGGGGGGGAGAGAGAGCAAAAGAGAGGGGAGAGAGAGAGAGCAAAAGAGAGGGTGAGAGAGAGAGAGTATAAGAGAGGGTGAGAGAGAGAGAGCAAAAGAGAGGTGGGAGAGAGAGAGGGAGCAAAAGAGAGGGGAGGGAGTGCAAAATAGAGGGGGAGAGTGTGAGAGTGCAAACGAGAGGGAAGAGAGAGAGAGCAAAAGAGGGGAGAGAGAGCAAAAGAGAGGGGGGAGAGAGAGAACCAAAGAGAAGGGAGAGAGAGCAAAAGAGAGGGGGGAGAGAGAGCAAAAGAGAGGGGGAGAGAGCAAAAGAGAGGAGGTGAGATAGAGCAAAAGAGAGGTGGGAGAGAGAGAGCAAAAGAGAGAGAGAGCGCAAAATAGAGGGAGAAGAGAAAGAGCAAGAGAGGGGGAGAGAGAGAGAGCAAGAGAGGGGAGAGAGAGGAAGAGAGATGGGAAACAGAACAAAAAAGAGGGTGGAGAGAGAGAGAGAAAAGGAGAGGGGGAGAGAGCAGAAGAGAGGGGGGAGGGAGAGCAAAACAGAGGGGGGGAGAGAGAGAGCAAAAGAGAGTGGGAGAGAGAGCAAAAGAGAGTGGGAGAGAGAGATCAAAAGAGAGGGGGGAGAGAGAGCAAAAGAGAGTGGGAGAGAGAGATCAAAAGAGAGGGGAAAGAGAGAGAGCAAAAGAGAGGGGGAGAGAGAGAGAGCAAAAGAGAGGGGGGAGAGAGAGAGCAAAAGAGAGGGGGAGAGAGAGCAAAAGAGAGTGGGAGAGAGAGAGAGAAAAAAAAGAGGGTGGAGAGAGAGAGACAGCAAAAGAGAGGGGGAGAGAGCAAAAGAGAGGGTCGAGAGAGAAAGCAAAAGATAGGGGGAGAGAGCGCAAAAGAGAGGGGGAGAGAGTGCAAAAGAGAGGGGGTAGAGAGAAAAAGAATATGTGAGAGGAGAGAGGGAGAGAGCAAAAGAGAGGGGGAGAAAGAGAGCAAAATAGAGGGGGGGGGAGAGAGAGCAAGGGGTGGAACTGCTGTACTGCAAAAAATGGCCTGCGTACACAGACTTTAGGACTAGTTTAGAAATATTTAAATTAAATTTATCTGTGGTTATAACTGTGGTAAACTGTAATTGGGGGCAGCTATGGATGCTCGTGTAGCTTTATTTTGCATTGAATTGCCATAGTGGTCCATGTCCTTCGCTGTTTTCTCCATCTATAAACCATACAGCAGTCAGTGTGGTATAATTCCTGCCTTAGTGCGTCTCTCAGCCTGTCTGAAAAAAAGAAAAATAATTACATATAAATGACAAAATTCTCATAATTCCAAGATTTATAAATGTTATCCAGAATATTTATATAAACTTTAAATCTGAATACCTACCTAAACTTTACCCATGTGTTAAAAAGTGCATGATATATTTAGTATTTTATATGAATTGTTGTATGTATATATATATATATATATATATATATATATATATATATATTATTATTTTTTTGTCAATTCAGTCGAAGCATGCACCAATGAGATCAGTTAGGCTTCAAGATCTAGGGGGATATTTATCAAACTAAACAAACAAATGAAGAGATGATACCAAAATTATTTTAAATGATACAAAGTGCTAGCTACCTGGTAAATAGAATTGTACACTTAATATGAAAGAGGAAGAAAGAATTGCACCAAAATAAGATGCAATTCAAAGACCAGGATATAAAGCAAAACACTATATAATAAATGAAATACTATAATAGGTCAAAAAATATGTGCAATTTATTAATAACAAATTTCTTTATAAAAAACCACCAAACAATAAATGCTTCTGTAATTTTCAAATGAGAAATACAACAGCGAAAAACAAAAACGTACCAACACCCCCACATAAACACACAAGGGACAAACAGACAATTCACATGGGCCCCACTTGCAACTCTGAACTAGACCTAAGCCGGCAAATAAAAGTTCATAGCAAAAGACTTCATTCTAGTACTGATGAAATGGAAAATGACATGACAGCAAACCAATGCAGTGAATGGCTGACTGATGATGATAGCAGGAACAATCAATATAAACTGTTCATTAATGTGGATAATGGATGAGTAGATGAATTGGATGGTTAGTGATGAGGATGACCATACATCAAATGACTTAGGTGAAGTTGCAGGTGTACAATACAAAAGCAGAACAGCAACCAGTATATCAAAAGCATATGGGTGGAGAGATTTGGCGGACGTTTTTCAAATAAAAGTTCAAATGAAAGTTCCAGTTGGGGGCGAGTATATAGCAAATAGATAGAGCACATGAAAGGCAATAAAAAAATACTCAAAGCCCCTGATGTTGATCACTCATGCGATCCTCCAGATCATGATTACGACCGCACCACACAAACAACACCAATTCTTTGACCGACAGAGGTAACGAGTCAATCGTACTGGGATATGTTGTTCTGCATACAAGTAATAGGGGTATCCCACGGCAAAACACGCTGCTCACCTAGTAGTAGTATTATTTTACTGCCTTTCATGTGCTATATACTGGCCCCCAACTGGAACGTTCATTTGAACTTTTTTTTTTTTCATTTTCAAAGAAACTTTATTGAAAGTAAACATGATACATTGCATAAGCACAAAGGTCAGCAAGGATACAACAAACAATATACAAAAATGAAATCTTACAGTAAGTTGTTTGTTACATTTCTGAAACTAATTGTTCATAAAATCTATATGCATCCAAGATTCTTTGTAACATATCCATACGTCTCACATCTGAGATATGTTAATATAATACTTTACTGAAAGCAAACATCAAGTATCTCTGCTGCCTTAAAATTATGACGGGCAATGGGAAAAATGAAGCCCGTCGTGAGAGGAAAAGAAGAAATAGTGTAAGAATAAAGAAATGCGAAAATGGAAGAGAGAAAAGGGGTGTGAAGAGGAGAGAGGGGGGAGGAAGGGATTCTCATCGTTGGGATAGGGGGGATGGGGGAAGAGAAGGAGAGAGAAGGAAAAAAAAAAAAAAGGGAGGGGAGGAGGAGGTCAGGCGTGTGTTTACATTGAAAAGGGGCGAGGTACCAGGAGCTCATCTAACCAGGGGTCTCCAAATCTCTTTCATGTATTCATGAATTTCGATTCTATCGTCTCTCATATACCGAAATCTTTCTAGTGCCAAATGTCTGTCCACTTTGGCTTCCCAGTCCGCTGTATGAGAGATTTTATCTGATTTCCAGTTTTGGGGGATGAGGGCTTTTGCGCTATTTAACATTATATATAGTAGATACTTTTTAGGTTTCTCTGTCAGTTTGGGCAGCCCATGGAATAGTAAAAGGTCCGGATTTCTGCGTAATGTAATATTTAATTTGGAGTCAATGATATACAGTACAGAGCTCCAGAACGGAGATATCATATCACAGGACCACCAAATATGGAGAAAGGTCCCGACCTCTCCGCAGCCCCTCCAGCACCTACCATCTGATTTCTTATACATTTTTTTAATCTTGTCTGGTGTAAGATACCACCGGGACAGATATTTGTAGTTGGATTCTAAGGTTCTGGCCGATATTGAGGCTTTAGAGTGGTTGTGGTATATTTTGTGCCAGTCTGTGTCTGTGAGAGGGCGGTCTAGCTCACCGTTCCACTGTCTAACAAAGGTAGGTATATGGCAGTGCTTATGTGATGACAGTAGCTTGTACATGATTGAGATTAAGTGTGAAGGAGCGTGAGTTAACAGGCAGAATGATTCTGTCTGGCTCACTGGTCTAGAGATGCTGCCCACCCTTTTATGTGTGAGCACGAAATGCTGGAGCTGCCTGTGGAAAAACCATGGTATGTTCAGGCCCATCTCCTCCAATTCATCTAGACTCCTGAATTTGTTATTTAGTAGTAACCTATGGAACATGGTCTGGTCCAGTCGTGTCTTGTCAAGAGTCGGCAGGGCGATACCTGGGAAAGGGATGTCTGGATTATGTGTAAAGGGCGTAAGGGGAGAAGGATTTGAGGAGATATGCGGGTGTTCTATTAGTGTTCTATCCCATTGCGAGAAGAATTCCCTCAGCAGTGGGTACTGGCTAATGATTTTAGGTCTGTTTTTGTTTGAAATCCATCCCAATGTGCCTGCATTTTGAGTGTTCAATATAGCCCGTCCCACCTGGACCCAAGTTTTATCCCTGGAGTTGACACACCATTCAACCTGATGTTGGAGATTAATAGCCTTTTTATAAAGTAGCAGGTTCGGGATGCCCAGCCCGCCTCTCTCTTTAGGTAAGTATAGTGTGTTTCTGGAAACCCTAGGTCTGATGCCCCCCCATATATATTCCTCCAGTTGACTTTGAAGTTTTGATAGGTACTGGTTGGGAAACGGGGTAGGGAGAGTCTGAAGGTAGTATAGAATCCTCGGGAGGATATTCATTTTTACCACCCCTATCCTACCCAACCATGAAATTTGTTTGTTTCTCCAGGATGAGAGGTCGCCCATAATTGATTGGGATAATTGAATGTAATTAGCCTCAAAGAGGCTTTCTGTTTTGGGGGTGAGGTTGATCCCCAGATATTTGAGTGTCCGCGTTTTTACCCGCAATTTGCAAATATCTGCTAAGCGGCATATGTCCGTTTGGGGTAAGTTGATGTTTAAAATTTCTGATTTGGCTTGGTTCAAATGAAAATTGGAGACTTTTCCATATTCCTCAAATTCTCGAAGAATTTCCGGAATTGAGGTTATCGGGTAAGTGACCGATAGAAGAATATCGTCCGTATATAGCGAAACCTTATGTTCCTGGTCTCCTATCCTAATGCCAGGGATTTTCTGGTTGTCTCGAATCTTCTGTGCTAATATTTCTATGGAGAGGGCGAACAATAAGGGAGATAAGGGGCAGCCCTGGCGTGTGCCGTTTGAGATTTTAAAAGGGTCAGATAGAATATTGTTGACTTTTACTTGTGCGGTTGGGCCCAAATATAGAGAGAAGACTTTTTTGATGAAGGTTTGGCCGAAATTCATTTTTAGTAGGACCGCCCTGAGAAAGCTCCAATTGAGCCTGTCAAAGGCTTTCTCAGCGTCCGTTGATATAAGTACTGATGGGATGTTATTAACTTGCGCATAGTTCACCAGCAGAGCAGCCTTTATAGTGTTGTCTCTGGCCTCTCTGCCAGGGACAAAGCCCACCTGATCTGGAGAGATTAGTTGTGGCAGGAATTTGTTTAACCTTGAAGATAAAAAATTTTCAAAAATTTTCAGGTCAACATTAAGGAGGGAAATTGGCCTGAAATTTTCAGGCCGGTCTTTCAACTTCCCTGGCTTTGGAATGGTTGTGACATGCACAAGGAGCATGGTTGATGGGAAATCGTAGGAATTCCCGATGTTGTTAAATAGGGAGGCTAGGCGGGGGGATAGAACGTCTTTAAAATTTTTATAGTATTTTACGCTGAAACCGTCTGGGCCTGGGCTTTTACCTGCTGGTAAGCTATCTATAGTCTTGGCCACCTCCTCTGTAGAAATGTCTGCGTCCAGACTCGTTCTTTCCTCATCAGAGAGGGTCACGAGAGATAAGGGTTCTAGATAGGAGTCAATAGGGGATCCCAGAGGTATCTCTTCAGTGACCACTGGGGAGACCACCTCATCCTGGAGATTGTACAAATTCTGGTAATAGGATCTAAGTACTTCTGCTATAGAAGGGCTGTCTGAGCAAGTTTGGTTATTACGATTTAATATGGAGTGAATGTGGGACTTATATTGTCTCCTTCTTAAAGCTCTCGCCAAGAGTTTACCGGGCTTATCACCGAATTCATAGTACTTTTGTTGCAGCTTTAGTGCAGTGATTTGGTGCTCCCTAGAGTGTATGTCTTGTATTTCTCTCCTGGCTTGAAGAAGATTTTGTTTGGTCAGTGCGTCTGTCGGTGTTGTCTTATGTTTGGATTCTAGGTCATGTATCTGCTTAAGGAGGGTCGTGTATCTGAGTCCGAGCTGCTTAGATTGAGAAGCTTTCTGTTGTATTAGTTCGCCTCTGATTACACACTTATGGGCCTCCCACACAACATGGCCCGGTACCTCCCCATTCTCATTATTCTGAAAATATTCCTGCATTTTAGTAGTGATTAGGGTTTTAATTACTTGGTTATTCAACAAAAAGTCATCAAACCTCCAGATGAATGGTCTGTCTGGTGCTGAGGGCCACTTTATCTGACATACTACTGGGGCGTGGTCAGACCAGGTCATGGGGAGTATCTTTGTGTTTAAGACTCCCGCTAAGGTCAGTTGGTCAGTGAAAAAATAATCAATCCTAGAGTATACCTCGTGAGGGTGGGAATAAAAAGTGTAATCTCGTCTGGTGGGATAAAGTATTCGCCATGTGTCATGAATCGCTAGTTCTTCTAGTCTGGCGTTGCACTGTCTGAGGGTCTTGTTGGAAACTGAGGTTGTCATTTTGGAGGTGTCTAAGATGGGATCAAGTGGGACATTGAAGTCGCCATCAAGTATCAGCGCTCCTTTACGAAGTTCAAAAATTTTGTTAGTTAGGGAATTCATAAATTTATTCTGGTGTTGGTTCGGGAAATAGGCATTGACAAGAGTGACAAGTCTATTATGAAGTGTACCTATGATTATCAGATATCGACCCTCCGGGTCCTTCTCTATATGAGAAAGCGAAAAAGGGGAGGAGTGTTTTATCAATATACCCACCCCGTTTTTTTTAGCGGTACCAGATGCAAAAAAGGAAGTGGGGAATTTAGGGTTAAACCAAGCCGGTTCCTTCCCCCTACAAAAGTGCGTCTCCTGCAAAAATACGACATTGCAGTGTGCGCAAGTAACATCCCGAATTAGATGGGAACGTTTTTCTGGGATATTAAGACCTTTAGTGTTTAACGTCATAAAGGACAAAGTTTGTGTCCCGTGATCAGTCATAGTTGGGGGGTGTAAGAAAAGAAAAAAAAAAGGGTGGGGAAAGGGGGGGAGGGGTACTAGAGGGAAGTACAAGTTCAGGAAGGGGTTGAAGGGTAGTTAGGGATTAGAGAGAAAGAAGTCTGAAGAAAAAGATTTCTTGGAAATATATCCAAAAACAAAAAATAAAATAAAAAGAGAAGGTGAAGAGAGCGATAATCGGACAACCCAATGTTGACAGTGAACGACTGAGGACCGCAAGCAAGTTGGAGAAGGTAAAAAGAGTAAGAAGGGTATGGGATCTGTATCTGTAAAAGAGAAAAAAGAGATGAAAGGTAAAAGGAAGGAGTATAGCATGTCCCAGTTAGTAGATTTTATATAACATCGAGGGTAATAAGGGGTGAAAGGGTGCATATACGGGTAATTAATATACTCTACATAACTGAGACCTCACATCGGACTCTGCAACTATGATAACAGACTTAGTCATTTCACATTTAAAGCCATAGAACATATACCTAACAATCCACTAGGGGGTGACAGAAACAAAATGCTGTCAAAAAGAGAAGTATATTGGATATTCATGTTACAAACCAGAGCACCACAAGGCATGAATAAAAGATATGATGTCAATCTATATATAGAGTAAATAAGATATATTCTAGCAACAAAGCATACAAAATTTGTAGACAGGATTAATATTAATACAATATATATACACCACATCAGTCTCTAGGTTCTCCAACAACATGAACACAAATATTACTAAACCCCTTAATATTCATATTTACTATAGGGTATAAACTGTTAGCTCCTATAGTACACACATAGGCCTCAATGTCATTTCAATATAGTACACTACTCTCCCTCTCTCTTCCTCATTCCCACCAAAGGTTTGCTAAAATTGTCTATGCTTTATTAACCTAAGCATAACCCATCCCTCCCAAAATTAAAAAATCAAAAAATGAAACAAATGATTGAAAGAAAGAATTAAAAAATAATTTTTCAGAAACTATGTCAAGAGAAAATGTTTTTAATATAACCCATTCACTTGCCTTATTTTGTCATCTTAGCACTGTTAAAACCATCTAGTTATGAACTAATGTCTTAGTATAACCCAGTATTCTATCTTAAGGATGAGAATTAAAAATACATCAGTAAATTAGGACCATTAGCCTGTCCTCTTTATAGTTTCATATCTAATTATGTGAAGAATATTATATATAATATCACAACAGGCAGGGGCTCACCTAGATCCCCCCAGCTAATAGAGTGCTAAGTTGATTGTAGACTTTTTAGATACTGTCACAATGTCCTAAAAATGTTATTAATTATTTTAAGGTATTATCATGATTTTAATTGTTGCTGTCCTATAGAGAGTAAAATACAACAATGGTTGTTATACATAACTATGGCTTTGCAGATAGCCACATATTGCTCCCTCTTTGTTAGTCATCATGTAAGGTCCACTCTAACACAAATTGATAAAGCTTACTATACCCTTGTGTAACTGCCTTTAAAAAATACATACTTTAAAAAGAATACAACACATGGCAGGGACCCCATAGAGAGCAATACAATACATCCATTCTGTATGTGGTCATCTTGGTTTACTTTATTACAAGCTGTCAAAGTCAAATCATGTTTCACTACTTAAAAATATCAAAAAATATCAAAAAATATGTATATAAAAATAAAGGAAAATGTCTGTATACAAATACAAATATTTTCACCTATAGCTCTCTTTTATATGCACCAAACCATCATCTCAACAAATCTTTTTAACATTTTAAAAGCATTGTAACAGCATCAAAGCTAATTATTGACAAATTGATCATTGGAAAATTGTTTGTTTAAGCATAATGCATATATATTTCTGTATAGTATATTATCTGTTCAAGAATATTATCTGCTGCTCGGGACCTCTAGGCCAGGTGTATTCCATGTCATTAGAAAACCAAATTGTGTAAGTTTTCACACACCCTAAGGGTTAACATGACACCATTCCTGATTGGTTACTCACACCTTTATAGAGACCCTGACCAGCAGAGACCATTATCTCTGATGAAGCGCATGTGCCCATGCGCGAAACGCGTAAGATAGGAGCTTACCTGTGTCTGACGATAAGCCTGCTCCTAATAAATACCTTATTTCATCTACCTTGAAGACTCTGCATTCCTTTTTCCTCTTTTCAACTAAGGATAAGGGTTGACATGAGAACAACAATAACATTATAATCAGTGGGGCATCCATTACAATTGAGAACCTGTGAAACAAGACTGCAGTGTAGCCCAAATGAACACATTGGGGTCAAAGAATACATTAACCTAAGGTAAATTATAAATCGGGTAGTAATATTTATTCTAAAACATTTACCCTAAATACCCCGTTTGGGTTTTCTCATGAAATTGCCCAACCACACCTGGCATTAATCCAGCTATGGGATAGGAAGGCCCATTCTGTCTATTAGGTTCTAATCCCCTGTGGTAGTTTGCTAGTGACATTTAGAGGCACAGCGTATCTATAGTGTCTAACTTTATACAGCTCTGTACTCGGAGGGACAGTAGGAAGCTAACTCGTTTGCCAGGTGTCGGGGCACATGTAACCACTCAAACCTTTGGGGTGCAATCTATACTATAAAACAGATTAAATAAAGGTGAAACATTGTAAACATAACATATCTAACAATTTAAGTAGTTTTGAGTTAGTAGAGTCATGCACCTTTGGGTATAGGTATACGCATGGCCACCACTCAATCCTCTTCTTATGACCAACAATAAAAATTTAAGTTAGTAACATTGAATCTAAATAAACACATGCTTGAGCACTTATCTGGATCTTGAACAAAGTCCTCTGCATGTCATGGTCTCCCAAAAAATCAGGGAGATGCAATCTACAGGTTCTGGTTTCTGAGAGAGGTTGCCTCTTCTTCTTGATGGGGTATTTCAATATCTAATATGTTGCAGAAGTCCTGTAGGTCTGCCTGAGTTCTGAATATCACTTGTTTCCCTTTATGGGTAGCAATAAGGCAGACCGGGAAACCCCATTTATATTGAATTTTGTGTGATTGGAGTGCGCTGGTTAAGAATCGAAGGTCTCTTCTTTTCTGTAATGTCATCTGACTCAGGTCGGAGAATATTTGAATAGGGATGCCAGCATGTGTAAGCTCCTTGATGGTCCGTGCTTTCTGGGAGATTGCATCTTTGTCCCTGTAGCTCAGAAACTTCACAATTATATCCCTTGGGGGGGCTTTAGGTGATGGTTTGGGTCGTAGAGCTCGGTGAGCCCTCTCTAATTGAACAGCAGGTGAGCTTGGTGTCCCTTTTATAGTCCGGAATAGGTCTTGTAAGTAACCCTCTAGTGCTGAGTTATTTACTGATTCCGGCACCCCTCTTATCTGGAGATTATTACGCCTGCCTCTGTTGTCCAGATCTTCAACCCTAGACAGCAGGAATTGAATGTCTCCCTCCTGTTCTAGAGCCCTTTGGGTATTAGCTGTTACCTGAGCCTGTATAGTATCTTGCTTCCTCTCCAGGGTATGAACCTGCTGGTTAATTTGGTGAAAGTCTTTTTTTAAGTCCCCGAAGAGAGACCTCATTTCAGATAGTACCATGTTGATGTCAGCTTTGGTAGAGTGGACTCTAAGGTCCTCTTCAGATGGTTGGTCTTGTGGGTGTGTACTCAGTGCTGTGTGCTCAGTTATTGCTAGGGAGGGCGCAGCACCTGTGTTTTCACTACTTATTGGGTCCTGTGTTGCAGTCGCCATTTTAAGGTAGTTGGTGAGGTTTGTGCTTTTAGGGCCTTTCTCCCCTTTGGTGTTTTTCCTGTGAGACATTGCCCTTAGGGAGTCCTATTAAGTGCTTCCAGCTGGGTGAGATGCAGTGAAAAGGCAATGAAAGCTCTTGAGGGAGCCAGGTGGAGGGGTGAGGGTAACAGGGTGCTGTATGACAGCAGAAGAACAAATCGAGAACAAATCAAAAGTTATATTCCAGAAATGTTCTTGGCTCTCTATGTGCAGAGTTATGTGATAGAGGTGGGGGCTTTTCCTTTTGTTCAGCTGTCTCCCCTTGTTTGAAAAAAAAAAAGGGGTTGTGTATAATGTCACTGGGAGACTGAGCACTCTGTGAGGGGGTATCACCTTACACTGTCAAGTTTGTAGTATATGCCAGCTGCAGCTTGGTTTCCAGAACAGGGCAAAAAGTTTATTGCTTAAAATGTAGTATGATAGTGCTTAAAACGGTTTAACTTTAATCCCAGAGCACGTTCACAAATGCCATCTACCGTGTCTCCACAATATCATGCTCTGCCCCTGTATATAAAGTTGTGCTGAAATAATGTTTAGCAGCCCACTACTAACTTCCAAATGTGACCGCTTATGTTTGGGGCACTAAACAGGCAGTCCCCGCTATGTTACTGTCTATTAGAAATTGCCCGGTCCCACAGAGGTGGCGAGTACCGCAGCTCCACGTGGTCAGGGCCCTTACGTGATCTAGGTTCCCAGGAGAGGACCCCCGGCACTCTGACAGGTTAGAATATATCCCCTCAGCACTCCGCTACCGTCGTACCGACCTGCCCCTTAACAGAAGCAAGCCGGGGGGAACAGGTGGCCTCCCCAGGGACGGCAGCCGGGAGCGCGAAGTCAGGTGAGGTCCGCTCGGGAGTTGGATAGGATCTGGCTTACCCCTGAGAGATCCGTTCTCTGTATCTTGCCGTGTAGCGTGGTCGCAGTGCAGGTTAGAAGCGCTCCGGTGAGCTGTGCATGTCAATCGGGTCTTACCAGGAGAATGCGCGGCTCACATCAGTGCGGTCGGGTAGGCCTCAGGTGTTGCCAGGGCTGCGCGGCTGCTGATGGTGCACACTTTATAAGTCTGAAATCGTAGTAGGGACATTCAGACCCACGATCCTGTTGTTTGATTTATGTTAGGACTGCTTTCTCCTTGTTAATTATATTTACATCGGACGCAGGGCATGGGAGCCAGGAATTAGTCAGCCATGTCCCTGTGTGGCCAGGCTCCGCCCCCCCTTCGTTTGAACTTTTATTTGAAAAACATCCGCCACACCTCTCCACCCATATGCTTTTGATATACTGGTTGCTGTTCTGTTTTTGTATTGTACACCTGCAACTTCACCTAAGTCATTTGATGTATGGTCATCCTCATCACTAACCATCCAATTCATCTACTCATCCATTATCCACATTATTGAACAGTTTATATTGATTGTTCCTGCTATCATCATCAGTCATCCATTCACTGCATTGGTTTGCTGTCATGTCATTTTCCATTTCATCAGTACTAGGATGAAGTCTTTTGCTATGAACTTTTATTTGCCGGCTTAGGTCTAGTTCAGAGTTGCAAGTGGGGCCCATGGGAATTGTCTGTTTGTCCCTTGTGTGTTTATGTGGGGGTGTTGGTACGTTTTTGTTTTTCGCCGTTGTATTTCTCATTTGAAAATTACAGAAGCATTTATTGTTTGGTGGTTTTTTATAAAGAAATTTGTTATTAATAAATTGCACATATTTTTTGACCTATTATAGTATTTCATTTATTATATAGGATATTTATCAAAGCCTCAACCACAAATACGCCGGAATTGTTGCGAGATTGATCTGACCTAGTTATCAAAGCCTACAGACCGACAAATGTTGAAATTTGTGACGTAACATATGATCAGCCGGTCTCAATCTGACGCCGATCAATGCTTACGTCATTACAGATGTTCCAAATACACATTCAGCTCTATTTGACACCTTTTCCCACTAACTAAACCTATTAACCCATAAACCGCCAGCCCCCACATCGCCATAAACTAAATTAAGCTATTAACCCCTAAACCTAACAATAAAAAAATAAAAAAACAATAAAAATAAAAAAACAAATTATCAAAAATAAAAAAGTATTACACTAATCTAATAGCCCTATCAAAATAAAAAAAACCTAGCCTACAATAAACTACCAAAGGCCATTAAAAGGGCCTTTTGTGGGGCATTGCCCCAAAGATATCAGCTGTTTTACCTGTAAAAAAATACCCCCCCCCAACAGTAAAACCCACCACCCAATCAACCAACTCCCCGAAATAAAAAACTAATCTAAAATAACCTAAGCTCCCCATTGCCCTGAAAAGAGCATTTATATGGGCATTGTCCTTAAAAGGGCATTTAGCTGTTTACATGCCCAGACCCTAATCTAAAAATTAAACCGACCCAAAAAAAACTTTAAAAAAAAATAACACTAACCACCGACGATCCACTTACAGTTCTTGAAGTCCCGCTTGAAGGATCCATCCGGAGCAGGAGAAGTCATCATCTAGGCGGCAAGAAGTCTTCATCCGGACGGCCTCTTCCATCTTCATCTTGCCGGAGAAGTCCTCATCCAGTCGGCAAGAAGTCTTCATCCATCTGGCGTGGAGCGAGTCCATCCTGAAGACATCCGGCGCGGAGCATCCTTTGCATATGGCCGCCGCCGTAAACTGGAACTTCAATGCAAGTGACGTTATCCAAGATGGCGTCCCTTGCATTCCTATTGGCTGAAAGATTTCAATCAGCCAATAGAATTAGAGCTGCTAAAATCCTATTGGCTGTTCCAATCAGCCAATAGGATTAGCGCTGCTAAAATCCTATTGGCTGTCCCAATCAGCCAATAGGATAAGAGCTCAATCCTATAGGGGTTAATAACTTTATTTAGGTTGTGCCGGTGTCGGCGGGATATGGGTTAAACATTTAAGTATAGTGGCGGCGTTTAGTGACAGGGTATAAATAAAATTGTGAAAAGCCGAATAGACGCGAGATCGATGACTGTTAGTAAACAACAGTCCGATGCTCAACACCCGTACTTGGTGCAAGTCTTTTTGCCGGCTTTTTTATAAATAAGGAGAGCGTATTGAGATACGCGGCCGCGATGTTAGGCGATGTTAGGGGAGCGTATTGGTGCCGGCGAATGCAACAAAGTTGAGGTTTTGATAAATATCCCCCCTAGACAGAAATACAACATCTCTAGAAGCTTGAAATGAACCAATCATTCTCTCTTGTGCTATTCTATATGTTCAGAGCAGTGCAGAGGTAGATAAACACTAACATTGGCCTAGTTCCACTGAGGTGGTAAAGTATGGAAACTGGTAAACAAAAAACATTTATCTCTATTAAAGTCTATGTAGAATTTTTATTTTACCACCAATTTCCAAACTTTACCACCTCAATGGAAACGAGGCCATCGAGGGCTATGGTGTATATGTCTGAATGTATGAGGCTGAGGTGTTACTGTTTGCTGCCTAGGAAGAAGAAACAACGTGTGTGTTTGTGAATAGTTTGTCTTGTGCTTTGTAGGTTTCAATACAGTACAATCTGTCTGGCTAAATCTGACTTGCTGGAATCATCCTCTTTTTATGACCTTGTATTATAACGAGTAATGTGTCTGCTGTCTTCCACCAACTGGAATGTTTCTTTGCAACAGGTGTGATATGTTATAATGATATGCTGTAAATCATTAAATACAGGTAGACATGATACAAATAAAGCTATTATTATATACAAAAGGCAAAATATTCACCAACTTGTTTGGTTCAATTATATATTTACACACCCTCCAAGGAGCATTTTTTACCTGTAGCAACAGGTCATACTATTCATAAATAGATGGATGACTGCTACTTGTATATCATTTATAATGTTATTGTCAGGCTTGGTGATGGGTCTAGAGAGTGAAGCTCATTTGCAGAGGTCTATTTGTATTTTTAATAAAATACGATTTTTTGTTAAATGAATTTTGTTATGATTTTTCATGCACCTTAACAATATAATTTTTTCCTGTGTACTTTTGTGTGAATTGTTCAATTATTTGTTTTGTATGATGTTTAAAATAAATATTTTATTGTGCACTTTTGTAATGTATGCATCTCCTCCCTATACAAAAATGCAAAAGTGCCATTAGATCATTCCACCTTGGAAACAGAAGTACTGGCAAGCATTCTGTAATAATCTTGCCAGCCCAGAGACCTTTAGATCATCAAACCCTATGAGAGAAAACAGAGCACTAGCAAAAATGTATCCTCAGCTAAAGCTTTCCAGTGGCTCAGGATAAAGTCATTGAGATATGAACATGGGAGATCAGAGATATAGGGGTCAATTTATTAAAGTCTGGCGGACATGATACGTATCATGTCCGCCAGACATCACTGAATGCGGACAGCATACGCAGTCCGTATTCAGCATTGCACAAGCAGTTCTAGTGAACTTCTTGTGCAATACCGCCCCTGTAGATTCACGGCCAATCGGTCGTTAGCAGGGGGTGTCAATCAGCCCGATCGTATAGGATCGGGCGGATTGCTGTACACAGCCTCAGAGGTGGCG
The DNA here is from genome assembly GCF_027579735.1 of Bombina bombina. Classification (NCBI taxonomy): domain Eukaryota; kingdom Metazoa; phylum Chordata; class Amphibia; order Anura; family Bombinatoridae; genus Bombina; species Bombina bombina. The sequence continues at coordinate 914,222,983 of NC_069499.1, forward strand.
TATGGGTTTTTGCAGGAATAGGCAAGGTGTCCGTACACAGACACTGGTGTCCGTGACTAGTCCTTGCAGTGTCCACCACAACCTTAGTATATCTTTTCTTTCTGATAAAATAATAGGAATTTAAAAAAAGTATGTAGGGTGAATAAAGTTAGTGGCTTGTCAAGAGACTGCTAGCGATATTAGGTGATACGTTATGGAATAAATAAAGCCTCAGTGAAATACTGGATGTGTATCTGCCTCTGTATAATAACACCCAGCTCTATACAAAGACACATTAGTGACACTGGTACATGCGTATAGCCAGACAAGGGCTGGTTATAAGATCAGTGGTACCTGCATCAGTATAATAACACCCAGCGCTATATAATGACACAGTAGTGACACTGGCACATGGGTATAACCAGAGGAGGGCTGGGTATAGGCTCAGTGGTATCTGCATCAGTATAATAACACCCAGCGCTATATAATGACACAGTAGTGACACTGGCACATGGGTATAGCCAGAGGAGGGCTGGTTATAGAGTCAGTGGTATCTGCATCAGTATAATAACACCCAGCACTATATAATGACACAGTAGTGACACTGGCACATGGGTATAACCAGAGGAGGGCTGGGTATAGGCTCAGTGGTATCTGCATCAGTATAATAACACCCAGCGCTATATAATGACACAGTAGTGACACTGGCACATGGGTATAGCCAGAGGAGGGATGGGTATGGGATCAGTGGTATCTGCATCAGTATAATAACACTCAGCACTATATAATGACACAGTAGAAACAATGGCACATGTGTATAGCCAGAGGAGGGCTGGTTATAGGATTAGTGGTATCTGTATCAGTATAATAACACCAAGCACTATATAATGACACAGTAGTGACACTGGCACATGGGTATAGCCAGAGGAGGGCTGGTTATAGGGTCAGTGGTATCTGTATCAGTATAATAACACCCAGCACTATATAATGACACAGTAGTGACACTGGCACATGGGAATAGCCAGAGGAGGGCTGGTTATAGGATCAGTGGTATCTGTATCAGTATATTAACACCCAGCACTATATAATGACACAGTAGTGACACTGGCCCATGGGAATAGCCAGAGGAGGACTGGTTATAGGATCAGTGGTATCTGCATCCGTATAATAACACCCAGCGCTATATAATGACACAGTAGTGACACTGGCACATGGGAATAGCCAGAGGAGGGCTGGTTATAGGATCAGTGGTATCTGCATCAGTATAATAACACCAAGCACTATACAATAATGTTTTTAATTTCAAATGTACCTTGGTGTCCTTAACTAAGGTCTGTACTTTGGAAAATGTCTGCCACAGCCTTTGTCTGTGCCTATCCCTGGAGTTAAGGAGCATAGACCGCTGCTTCTTAACTCCTGTTTCCATTGAGCCTAAAGGCTCGCGTGGAAACAGGGTGAATTGGCCCAATAAATTGACCCCCAAGACACAATGGGAGTATGACAGTACTCCCAACCAAGCCCAACCTCAAGGGGGCTTTAGTTTTCTCATAGAATTGCAGGTCTACTAAGCATAGGATGGTTCCATCAGGGGATTTTACACAGCTTGGAGGAGTCTCGCAATGAAAGGGTTAAGAGTAGCGCAGATGTAAGCCCTTACTCCTTTATAATCTTGCACCCCCAAGCAGGGAAACAATTAGTGGATAGGAAAATAAGGAATGGTATATAAGAGCGCTAGCAGCTGCAGGGTTAAGTAAGCTAAAAGACAATTAATATATTAAACACTAAGGCCTAGATTTAGAGTTCGGCGGTAAAAGGGCTGTTAACGCCACGCGTGTTTATGTTTAACGCACGGCATTGTTTGACTCCGGTATTTAGAGTTAAAATAAGACCATCTAACAATGCTCCTAACGCGTGTATGTCACACGCGTAATACTGCCCGCGTAAGACAGTCTTCCATAGAGATCAATGGGAAAGCAAAAAAATAGCTTTTTTCACCTAACACTCGATCTCGCGAGAATACGCACAGCTCAGTCATATGACGCATACCACATCATGCACAACAATAACACGCCGCAAATGTCACAACAACAATCAATCAACAAATCACACAAGCATTACACATTCACAAGCGGGGGATGTTTTAATAAAATTTTATACGGGGAATACGCATATACTTTAAGATGCGGAAAATCGCTAAATAACAACAAGGATTACAAATGATATACATACACTAGAAAAAAGATCGTATTCAATATCACTATATATTAGGACAAACATACATATACAACACTTCACAAAGAACACACCATCGCAAAATCACATTTAAAAAGAATACTATTGGACAATGTTAGAGAAAACGACCACTATGACATCATCGCATTCTACACATTCCACAAATACCAACTCAAAATGAGCATGCGCAAATTCACACACCTAATACACATTGCAATAATATTAATTGCTAATAAAGCACAACTGAACACTATTTACAACGCAAATAGGTACATCATTAAATATTTACACAGGGTATATAAGCACCACACAAGCATGGCTTCTTTGACTGTGTTGCTGTTGGGTCTTTGGAGATTGGAGGTTTAAGAATAGAGAGTTTGCGAATTTTGGAGAGTTAGTGTTAGCGTGAGAGAGTCAGTTGGTAGTGTTAGCGTGAGAGAGTGAGTGAGTTAGTGGTAGTTAGTGGGAGTGGGAGAGAGTCTGTTAGTGGGAGCGTGAGTGAGTTAGTGGGAGTTATTAGTGAGAGTTGTTAGTGTGAGCGTCAGTTAGTGGTAGTTAGTGAGCGTTAGTGGGAGTGTTTGTTAGTGAGAATTAGAAGTAGTGTGAGTTAGCGAGCGAGTGATTTTTCTGTACACTTAACACATTTACACGCAAACACATTCAATACATACATACACTTATCAATAACACTACATACACTCCATACCCCCTACCCCCTCATACTACACTCCATACCCCATTCCTTGTAGTCCCATTCCCTTTCATCCCATTTACTCTTATCCCATACCCCATACCCATCCCATACCCATCCCCTAGTTACATTTAGTTTACATATCCTCCTTTTAGTCTTATTCTTTTCGTTTATTTAAAGACTCCTTACCCTCTTTGTTTTTTACATCCCTCTCACACTTTAAGCACCTTTTTTGTCTTTTTAGTTCTTTATTTTGACCCCCTTTAATTTCATCACACTCACTTTTTGTTTGATTATTTGGGGTTTAGTTTAGGGAAGAGATGGAGGCCAGGCAGGGGACAGGTAGAGGGGGGAGTAGAGGGAGGGGGAGAGGAACAGGGCAGGAAGGGGGGCAGGAAGCGGGGGTGGAAGCGGTGGGTGGACCCAGCCACTTGGTTCAAGATGACCAAGTGGCTGGGCCCAGTGGCGGTCAGAGTAGGGCTTCACAGTCCGGGAAACAGAGGGCATCATCACAGGGGAAGGCCAAGGCGACCAGGGAGGCGAGGTTTTCGATGGAGGAGAAGGAGGCCCTCGTAGAGGCCTATATGGCCAGGCATAGGATGCTGCAGCACCAAAAGACCACCCCGACTGACAGGAGGAGGCTCTGGAACGAGATTAGGAATGCAGTCAATGCAGTGGGTGGCCGGAACCGCGATATGGATTCTATCAAACATCGGTACCGGGACTGTAAACTTGAACTGAAAAAAAAGTTAAGCCTGGAGGCCCGACATGCCGCAGGGACCGGTGGCGGCCCTGCCATTGAAATGGACTACTGCCGATGGGAGGAAATGTTGCGTCCCAGCATCTCCGAGGTGGAAGTAGTCGGTATCGGAGGAATCGATACCGGGAACCTGCCACTCTCATCTGACGGTAAGCTTATTGAACAATAATTTCACATACAAATGTATTTCAAGGGACACTATACGCAAACATTTACTTTCATGATTGAGGTAGCGAATACAATTTGACAAAACATTCAAATGTACTTATATTACCTCATTTGATTCATTCTTGAGATATATTTTAATGAAGAAATAGCCATGCACACGGTGAAACAATCACAGGAGGCAGCTATATTCAGCTAACAATCAGCATCTTATAAGCATATTTAGATATGCTTTTCAGCAAAGAATATCCAGAGAATGAAGCGAATTAGATAAGAAAAGTACATTCGAAAGTTGATACAAAATGTATGCTTCTAAATCATGAAAGATAAAACATTGGGTTTCATGTGTTAAGGATCAGATTAATGCTATAACGTTGTTTACACGCATTCTATTACTTTGCGGTTACATCAGTATCTAGGCTATAGGTTAGGTGTGCATTTAAACAGACTGAAAAAAAAGCAAAAACATTCACATTGACCAGAGATATCACAAACACGGTTTATAAAAAGCGGAAATAGTATTGATTGTTTGTTAGATTTCAAAGTGGATTAATGATTCTGCATTTGTAATTGTATCGTAAGCTAAGTCATTTAAACCTTTATTTGCAAATATGCTAATATATACATTTTTTTTTTCATTTTTTTTTTATATACAGAGTCTGGGGACGAGGCAGCACAGCCTCCTGCATCTCCCCGGGATGAGAGTGGTGGTGAGGAATTTCCACTTCGGAGGGAAGAGGCCCCCCGTGACGAACAGCGCACGGGAGATGATCAAGAGGCCCCGGAAGCACAGGAGAAACCCGCGGAACCCGAGGTCCCTCAAAGACCCGCACTCCGCCGTGCACGGGCACCCCGCCGTGCACGGGTTCAACATGCACAACAAGAGGAAATAGCGGAGGTGCGGGTTCTACTGGAGTACATAGACCAGATGCGTACCTCCCGGATAGAAAATATAGAAGGACGACACAGAATACTTGATGGCCAAAATCAGATTATTCAAGGCCAAAATGAAATCATCAACATACTGAATAGAATAGAAGAAGGCCAAACAAGAATATTTAATCTTCATCAACAAATGTTCACTTTTTTCCGGGAGGCGCATGCTGGTCTACCTCCTGTTGCTGTGCCTCTTGTTGCTGGGCCTCTTGCTGCTGGGCCATCTCCTCCTGCCGGCCCATCTCATCCTCCTCAGCCATCTACTCCTCCTCCTCAGCCATCTACTCCTCCTCCTCCTCAGCCATCTACTCATCCTCCTCAGCCATCTTCTCCTCCTCATCCATCTTCTCCTCCCCAGCCATCTACTCCTCACCTTGGTCGTCCCAGTACTCTTCCTTCCACTCCTCCCACAACAGCTCCAAGGAGGACTCTTCGGAGTCGGCAGTTGCCTCTCCCAGAGCCTCAGCCCCGTGGGAAGAGGGGAAGGAAGAGGAAGTAAGTATTTTTTTCATCTTCACTGCTTTTTTTAATTTAATGTGTAATGGATAGGTATGTGATGATGTGGTTTTCATACACTTGTGGACCACACTCTGTATATAATCGACTTCTATGGGGCCGGGTCCATGGAGGCAGATTGTTTGCAGAGTGTGGGTTATAAGTGTGTGAAAACCACATCATCACATACCTATCCTTGTTCATGATATTGATTGGTTTCTGTGATGTGATGTCCAAACTGTTTCCCCAATCGCTAACTCAATTACCATAACAATTTTCCATGATGGCATATTACTGTTTGAATGCCAATAACACAGCTTAAAGGGACAGTCAGAAAATTATTGATTACAAAGAAAACACTGTATTACGCATTATAAAGTTTGAAACAACAAAACATGGAGAAATACATGTGTGACTTATGTGCTTACCCTTGTATCTATGACTATGAAAAATGACCACTTATTTGTTGTTCTGACATAACAACATTTTAGATATCAATGATCAATACATGGTCAATAATATGCTGTATGAGCCCAAGGTTTTACATATACAAATGCTATCAAAATGCCCTCTAGTGCTCAAATTGTATAATGATTACAAGCACTCTTCAAGATGGAAGAAATGAGCACACGAACCTCATAAGTTTAGATAGCAAATTTAAATAAACCCAGACAAATGTTCAATTGTTGAGAAACATTTGATATCCTTGATATTACAGAATTGACTTTTAGAATAATGACAAACATTATATATTTTCTAAACTGTCCCTTTAACAACATTACATATGCTAACACATATTTTAAACTTGTTGGTATATCTACATGTACTTTGTCAAATAAAAAAAAATTGAAATCACATTTATATTGACGTGTTAAATAAAGTCTATTTTCTTTAAGAGACATTATTGTGTTAATATTTTATTGTAAAGACATTTTTATTTAACAATGAATATGGTTTAAAGTCCTTTTAGGAGGGGGGGGGTGAAAATATGCTAACAATGATATATTTGAAGATTAAACTATGTGGATCTCATACATGATACAAAAAACAACATTTGCATTCAAGGGACAGTATCCTATATTTTTAACATAACTGTATGTAATAGACACTACTACAAACAACAAGATTAACATATACTGATATCAATCTTAAAAAGCTTCAAACACTTGAAAATAAAATAGGGTTAGCTATATTGAAAATATAGACGAAACCCCCATTACAACCGTAAAACAACACAATACACCATCATTAACATATGAAAAGACCCTTTACACAAACTGGAGAAAGCTGGAGAATGTACTCACATGAAACTCAGAGGCTTTGCGAGGAGTAAGAAAATTACTTACATTTTCTTAGAACAGAAGAAAAAATAAACGTATTGGTTAAACAATGGACTATCTAACTAGAGACAAAATCCAAGCTTTTGATTTATAATGTGAGTGTCTAATGAACCTTTAATAAAATATACAACGAAATTACATTTAGAAGAAGTCGGCATCATATATTTAGCATATGATAAAGATAAATGCATATTGATTACTTTATTCAAACACAATAGCGCTTATTTATTAATTAGATATATTCAACATTAAACACAACATTAATTTTTTAAGAAAAAGGAACATATTGTTGACAAACATATTAAACATGGACTGTAGAGATTTGCACTTGCCTAGAAATATCCTATGCATGAAAACATTTTTCTTTAGTTCGTTGATTCAACCAGACATACAGCAAAAGAGAATGTGGTGGTCTTTATCAGCAAGGGTCAACAATGTAACATGATGCAAATAATACATATTCGCAAGCTTTTTAAAATTGGATGCAGTCACAAACGTTTTTAACGTGCACAAATATTGCGGGACTACGTAATCCAATCAGACGTTTTTTTACCTTTACATGTGCCGTCTTAACATCGCGCTTCCTTGATCACGTAAGAACGCCATCCAATGAAAGGCACATTATTGATCACGTAAGAACGCCCAAAATAAAAGGCGCATCCTTGATCGCGTCAAAACGCAATCCAATAAAAGGCATATTCCTGATCACGTAAGAACGTCAGTCAATACAAGGAATCATTGGACAGCCTGGCAGGTGACGTCTTAAGCAACATGGCGCATCCGAGATCGCTGAAAAACCGCTGACAATACAAGGACTCAGTGACAGCTTGGCATATCACTAAGAAACGTATTTATATTTTAGGAACTAGTATGTGTGTAGATTGCTATCTAGGAATGACAACAAATCCTGAATCATCTTTTCGGACTTGACTGTACCTTGAACTATAGCTATGGTGTATATCTTTAACATTTAAAAGATACACATGAGAAATACATATGCCATTGATGTTTTAAGATATGTTTGGATTGTTGTTGAATAACAATAGTTATACATGTATTGATTAAACGTGTCATTTATTCAGGTTTAATTATTGTCAGCCTACCTATAGCCATATATGGGAGGAGATGTATTTTGTTAACATATTAGTTAACTAATATTCATCATCTAAATTATTTGCATTACACACAGAGATTTATTTGGTTACACCTTTACACTAATATAGATTTGAAAATGAAATACAGGTGCTGTCAACATTACAATAAGATTGTTTATTAATAAAATTATATGTCTTTGTTCTTGTAAAAAGGACAAAAACGCTTTACAAATGGAAATACATTCATTAACAATTGTGATCAACATCACTTAAAGGGACATTATTTTGTTTTTAAAAAAGAGCATACACATAGTCAATACTATTTCAATAAAATGAAGACTTTACAGGGATTATATCATTTTATCAATACTCAGATCATTTGTTAAAGGTGCATCAATTCATGCAGACTTTCTAAATAAACACATGGATCTGAACATTTAAATATACATATATACACAAATACCAATCTATATATACATATATAAAGAAATTACTCTGCTAATCATAATCAGGCAATGATAGAGCTAAGAGAAAATAATATAAAGACAAATAATAAGATTACATTGGAGATGTTAATCTTAAAGTCATTTACTATTGTCTTACATATATGATTTCAGTATAACAAATATATTTGGTAGGTCCCTTTAAGGATCAACAACATAAACTAGAGCTTTCAAAAAATAACAGGAAGAATGAGGACAATTATTTGTGAAATAAAATGTATTTTATTAGTATGTAAGAAAACATACACAACGTTTATAAATAATCTTGTAAAAATAAGGAATCTATGAGCCATATGACAAGGTAACACAGTGCATCACAGTCCATGAAGAGAGTTGCCAAGGGCCAGCATAGCCCCATTGGAGACACATGACAAGGTAACACAGTGCATCACAGTCCATGAAGAGAGTTGGCAAGAGCCAGCATAGCCCCATTGGAGACACATGGCAAGGTAACACAGTGCATCACAGTCCATGAAGAGAGTTGCCAAGGGCCAGCATAGCCCCATTGGAGACACATGGCAAGGTAACACAGTGCATCACAGTCCATGAAGAGAGTTGCCAAGGGCCAGCATAGCCCCATTGGAGACACATGGCAAGGTAACACAGTGCATCACAGTCCATGAAGAGAGTTGCCAAGAGCCAGCATAGCCCCATTGGAGACACATGGCAAGGTAACACAGTGCATCACAGTCCATGAAGAGAGTTGCCAAGGGCCAGCATAGCCCCATTGGAGACACATGGCAAGGTAACACAGTGCATCACAGTCCATGAAGAGAGTTGCCAAGGGCCAGCATAGCCCCATTGGAGACACATGACAAGGTAACACAGTGCATCACAGTCCATGAAGAGAGTTGCCAAGAGCCAGCATAGCCCCATTGGAGACACATGGCAAGGTAACACAGTGCATCACAGTCCATGAAGAGAGTTGGCAAGAGCCAGCATAGCCCCATTGGAGACACATGGCAAGGTAACACAGTGCATCACAGTCCATGAAGAGAGTTGCCAAGGGCCAGCATAGCCCCATTGGAGACACATGGCAAGGTAACACAGTGCATCACAGTCCATGAAGAGAGTTGACAAGGGCCAGCATAGCCCCATTGGAGACACATGACAAGGTAACACAGTGCATCACAGTCCATGAAGAGAGTTGCCAAGAGCCAGCATAGCCCCATTGGAGACACATGGCAAGGTAACACAGTGCATCACAGTCCATGAAGAGAGTTGCCAAGGGCCAGCATAGCCCCATTGGAGACACATGGCAAGGTAACACAGTGCATCACAGTCCATGAAGGGAGTTGCCAAGGGCCAGCATAGCCCCATTGGAGACACATGACAAGGTAACACAGTGCATCACAGTCCATGAAGAGAGTTGCCAAGAGCCAGCATAGCCCCATTGGAGACACATGGCAAGGTAACACAGTGCATCACAGTCCATGAAGAGAGTTGCCAAGGGCCAGCATAGCCCCATTGGAGACACATGGCAAGGTAACACAGTGCATCACAGTCCATGAAGAGAGTTGCCAAGGGCCAGCATAGCCCCATTGGAGACATATGACAAGGTAAAAGAGTGCAACAGGCACAACAATAAACAGAAAAAAAGGCCAAATGGCAACACTAACAATAAAAATTCAACATGTGGACGGAGGATTCTTATCTGCCACCATGGAGCATATCCAGATCCTCCACTTACTGGTCATCCTCTTCATTGTCCTGTGCATGTCCAGCTCCAGATTCAGGCCTTGAACGTAATTGCATAATTTCACGCAGAGTCAAGTCCTGAACCCGGAGCTGGGCCTGCATGGTGTCGTTCATCCCTCTCAGGACAGCTGCGTTCCTCAACACGGCCTGCTCTACTCTTGCTATCCCTTCTAGCATGAGCCATGCTGAGTCACAGCCTAAAATAAAATAAAATTAAATATTAAGGATAATTACACAACAGACTAAAAATTTTAATACATACATTGTCATCATAAAGACAAATAATTATTTACATTAATTAGTTTACATTTATTCTTTACACATGAATTAGGTTATTCAGACAGACAGAAATCATTAAAGGGACATGTTACTCAAACATGTTGTCCCCTTTAATTGGTTTTAGATGATCCACTTATACAGCTTGAGTGTATCAAATCTTGTTAAAGGATTTACATTGTACTTACATCAGAAATTTAAAAATTAAATTTAGACTGTGGTAGGCACACCTATCCTTAAACATTTTTGCATTGAGGACAAGCTGTGTAAACATAGCAACCAGAAGAAATTACATTCCCACTGGGTTAGACAAGAGATAATGTATCCACATTTGTACATAACATTTTGGATCCAAGTAGTGGTGATTGGTATATGTAGTGATATCCAATTAAAGGGACACTGAACCTAAATATTTAATGGACTCATTCAGATAGAGCATGACATGACAAATCTTTATAAATTACACATATTCATTATATGTTTTAATTCTCAAGCTATATTTTGAAAGCAAGAATGTTGCTTTTTATGGAAGCAAATATTTGTTTATCAACTTTGTTTGTGCATGCTGGTTGATGGATACATTCATCCAACAATAAAGAAATGATGGCCAGATTTATTTTATTGTTTAAACTAATTATAGTAATTACTTTTTTTACAAAAATATATCAAGAGAATGACGAATAATTAATAAGAGTATGAAATTATAAATTTTATTAACATTGCATGCTGGATTTGAATCACAATTTAACTTCACTGTACCTTTAAGTATCTTATAAAGTGTATTTAGAATGATACTTACAGCTGTGCCTGGGAAGGACAATCTGACACCCAGGACAATGAAGGTTGAGACAGGGGGGAGGGATGGGATTGGCTTGGGGAGGGATGTGAATGGCTTGGGGAGGGCTGAGCTGCCGCTCCGGGGTAGGCCGTACAGCTGGGGAGTGGGGAGTTTGGGTCTGGGCAGCTGTACGGGCCAGAATACGGGGAGAGCGGCGAAGGGGGGTGTATGGGCGTTTTTTGGGATGGACAGGATATGAAATATGTGAAGGGCTGGCAGTGGTCTGGGCATGGTCATGAGTTTGGTCATGGGCAGGGTTCTGGGTCTGTGCAGGGGTGTGGCCATGGTCAGGGGTGTGTGCCTGGGGAGGGGTCTGTGACTGGGCAGGGGCGGAAACCAGATGACCAGAAGTGGTGGATCCATCTGAAAATGTAAAGAAAATATATTAACATCTCATACATCCTGACATCAAATCAACGCATTTCAAATTGATTATGTTTTCAATATACTTCGAAGTGTGTTTGAATTTTTAAACAATTCTGAAATGAGGATATGGTATGTATATAGGCACTCAGATGAATATCAATGACTGTCTGTACAATTTGAACCTTATTATTGTTTTTTGGCATGGAATATGCATGTGACATAATGATGGCATGAATTAGAAATTTTTCAAAATAAATATACAAGCAGAATTTCATGCTGCCTGATATAGAAAGGGGGCAGTAGTGTATTTGAACAGACAAATAATATTCCTTTTTAAAGGGCAAAAGCTGTAGACTTTTAATGTCTTCAATAAAATGATTTCCAAAAAAAAAACATGTTGGAAACATGATAGATATATTTCACATACCATCAGACTCCAAGGCAGCCTCTTCCTCCTCCGTCCCACATGTGACAGCAATCTCTGTAAAACATAACATGTTGTGTACACGTTAAGATCAGATATTATAACATATGTTACTGTTGCTCAAATACGCACATCAATGTTGCATTAAAGATATACACACACAAAGTTATGATTTACATCATTTTGATGGAGCATACAAATGACAATAGATTTGTTATTGTCAATGAATATTAATTTTAATGTATTGTTTGTATTAATGTTAAATTCATAAAAGCATAGTACATAGAACATTTAAGATTTCTCATGTGTGTATCACTTGATGACTGTTGTCAAAAAATCTAATGGAAACAAACATATGTTATACATCTTATGAATAACAAATGTGTAGACTAATAAAGTAGAAATTATTAATCGTTCAATATGAAAAATAAATTAATATATAATCAGAAGATAAATATTTTGAATTTTTATAATGTTATGCTTCATCAGAATCATGATCATAATATTGATTAGCAATACACCTTCAATTACATATAAATGAGTCAATGGACTTACCAGGAGACCGCAAAGGCGTCTCTATGTCACTGCTGGATTCCTGTGGGCTCACCACACCAACTCTCTCTATGAATGATATAGATATATATTATTAAACACATTTGGGATATCACTAAATCACATCTGTCTAGAATTTTAACATTAATCAACTTTAAAATGTGAAGAATAGAGCAGTCATTACACCAGAAAATGCTTGATTGAATCAAGGGGATTGTGTAAAAATATCTGTATTGAACATATGTTTAATGTCAGACTACATTAGACATCAAAGTCATCTCAGATGCTGCTATTGCATATCTAAATATACCCAATGATCAATGTTCTTAACCCTTTAAGGACACGCCTTTCACTTTGCTCAATTGTTTTATGACGGAATAATTCCGTCATATGTCCTTAAGAAGTTACAAGAATACACACAAACCACATATTGAGTAGCATCTGTTGACAAATCTAAACAAACACATGTGTCACATCGAGCCATTTTTGCAATGTACAGTAATCTTGTTTAGGACACAACACATATTTATCACAATACAAAACAAAATTGATTATTACAAATATGTAATCATGGTGCTGTTAGAGTATGCAGATATCTATAAAGTAACTCCAACAGAGAATGTGATTTATATATCAATAGTTTTTAATTAAAAATTATTTTGTCTTAAAGGGACACTGACATGATTAATTTAAATAATTGATTTCTATGTTCAAACTGTAAAAAATGATTTAACATTGACTCCTATTATAATTAGAATGTTGCTCGATATTAATCTTAAAGGCAGATAAGGAATATTGGATTCAATAAATATTGTTTGTTGAAGGTATCCACCAATCATCAATAAAAACCCAGGTTGGTCAACCAAAATTTAGATGCACATAAACGTACTTTCTTTATTTTACAATACATTTAGCAATAGAATATGTCACATATGATGATAGTATTATATTTTTGTGTTTATTAATATTGCATACTGTATCTGAATGACAATATTAATAATTGTAGCTCAGTATCCCTTTAATGTAAAATTAAATTGATTCCACAATGTTGTTGTTAATGAATTATCTACTCCATATGTTGATGTCATGAATGGTATTGAGCATGCAATTAAAATGTAATATGTTATTTAAGGATATCCGAATAATTATTTAATTTTCATCTATTAAATAGACATTACATCTAAATATTGAACAATGTGTATTTAGTATGTAATGTTCAGTCCATGTTTCTAAGACAAATGTCAATTAAAAAGAGACATACCATACTGTGACAAGCCCTGGCTTGAGGATCCAGCAGCCACATCCATATCTGTAATATATTAAATGAGGATTGCATATCATTAATACTAATCATGCCATGTTTAAAAAATTTACATTAATAACAAATCAATTTAAAAATATTAATCCTTTGGTAGTCCCATGAGTTAATAGTTTCCTCAATTAAATTAATTAAAAATATATCCTGGACTCTTATTTTCAATCAGTTGTGTTGTTTACTGTATCTTTAAGAATATCTGCTTGTTATTACATAATCATCAATTGATGGCCATATGTTATAATTGTTTTGTATTATTGGTTTTTTATTAGCTATAATATTGAAAATAAGAATACTGTATTCTTCACTAATCTAAGAATTCCCATTTAATTTTTAACAACATGTATAAAGCAATGCCACTTTCCGCAAACCCATGTTAACGTGGATGAGAAATGCCATTTTCGCGATCATTGCGCAATGATTCCAAGCGGAATTACGCATCCGTCATTTCACCAATATGTATAAAGCAATGCCACTTTCCGCAAACCCATGTTAACGTGGATGAGAAATTACATTTCCGCTCTGTGACGCATATTCTGTAGAGCGCAAGAAACATCATTCCTATTTCATGTGTCAATAATCTAAAATCAGATATCTAAACATCATATGTAGTGTATGTTGTGAGATCTGTATAGGTTTAGTATCTGACTATATACACATTTTTGGATAATAAAAAAAATAAGAATATTATATGAAGTTGGATAATTACCTGGTTCAGATTCTCTATCATCTCCTCCCAGGCCACCGGACGGAGAAGCATCTGCCCTGTCCCCCGCGTCAGGACTTTCAGATCCCGCAGCTGGGAGGGAAGAAGAGGAGGCCGAGGATGGCGAGGATCTAAATCTTTTGGGGACCCGGAGATTGAGGAGCTCACATAAAGTCACCTCATAAGGGAGTAGGTACAGTTTCCGCGGGGCCTCTCTTTTGCCACCTCTTTTACGGGCTTGTACCCAGTCCCTTATGAGGTTTACTTTTTTCGATAAACGCAACCTCATATCTCCGAATCTCCTCATGATCTGATCCTGGGTCCTCTGGACGTCACACACCAATCTAACCGCATTGGTGATAGACTCCCAGAGGGCCTTCTTAACGTGCGCATCTGTCAACCTCCTCTTGTTCCCAAACAGTTGGGGATAAAAGTCCTTGACGGCGTGGACCAGTGCAGCGCTCTCCTCCTTGGTGAACCTGGGAACTGACATGCCTGCCGAGTTGCGTATATATAATATATATTTAATATATAAAAACAAATACACCAGCAGGCATTAGAGAACTGACAAAGATGGCAACGTGTAATGGACTTTTATATGGTGAAGTAAACATGAGATGCACCATGGGACAATTTATCTGTACATCTGATTGGATAAAAGTTTGAAATATTGTTAGAATGTGTGTGAGACCATCCTGACTCAAGTTGTGTTTGTGTGATGAACTCTGATTGGCCGTTCCTTAATGTTTCATATCTTAGTAACTTCCTTACACATACCTCATGGTGGTGCTGTAACTTCATTTTTCATGTATACTTATTTGTAACTCATGGGCCTGTCATGCGGATATGTGTGACGCAGATTTAATATCCGTGATCCGTTAAATATTAATGATTAAATACTCTTTAAAATCTAATAGTGTCACATTATTAAATGTTGTAGACATTTCTCGGTTTAATAACGGTCTGTTTCTTTAATACAAATACACATTTCATATTGTATGTCTTTATTGTTCTTTAAATACATTTATTGTGAAGTATTGACATTGCTCTATTAAATGTCTTTATAATGCACATTGATTGTGTGCTATTGCGTGACATTAGACTCTAATGTTTAAAGATGCTAATCTGGTGTTTCAAGATGCGTTTCCCACGCAATATTTATTAATGTTAAAATTCAGGTTAGAATGTCAGTAACTTGGATAATCTGTTTATAAATATTAAACTACAGCTTTGTTATTCGCAAATAAACCTCGAGCTTGTATTTGTCTGAAGTGCTCATATATGTTATTGTGCAATGGCGTCTTTAGTTTTAAAGAGACATTACAAACAAACAATTGTATCAAATGATCTGTAGAGATAGAAGATTGTTTAGACTTTAAAATGTAAATCAATGTATCTTAGTATTTAGATATCCTCAACAGAAGAAATTTAAATGCACATGGTTGAGACAATCACATAAGGCATCTCTGTGCATCCACCAATCTTCATCTACTGAGCCGATCTCGATATGCTTTTCAAGCAAAGTATGTGAAGATATCAAGATAAGTAAATACACTCTTTAAATCTCTTAAAGGGACACTGTCCAAACAAATTTAGCATTGGTGATTGAGCATGAAATGTTAATCAACTTTATTCTTTAATCAGATTATCAAATTTTAACAGTTATCTTGTTATGTTTCTTTGCAAATCAATAATGATATTTTATATTACGGACAATTGTTTTATAAAAACATGGGTTGTCCTTGACGATTGTTGCATCAATTTTTCCAAACAATCAAGTTCTGTCCAGAGTACTGAAGCAAATAAATTAGCTATTTACTGCCTTATTTTTAAAGTAATGATAGCAACATCACAATGAGCATTCATAATATGAGACAAGTTTTAAAGTTGATTCCAATAGAATACTCATTCAGAATGTATAAATCATTAATTTTTTAACTGTCTACCTTTAAGTATATTTTGAGTTCAGGTCCCTTTAAATAAACATTTCACAATAATGCTTAAAATATCATAAACCTAGGCACCTTCCTTTTGCTAAATGAGTCTAACATATGAGTAAAGCAAATTAAGATTAAATTCTAGATTGTTTTACACACTGACTGAAATATATTTATTAAATGATGTCTTTTTTAGCCTTCAGCGTAGAGGGACATTAAGCTATATGTTATGTATGCATTTTGTATAATATTCTTATATTTGAACAACTTAATATGTTTTGTTATTCAATCATTATATTGTAATTATATATATTCTTGGATTAAATACATCTCTACATAGGCTATTTTGATGCTGATTGTTGTTTGCATATAGATGCCTTATATCATTGACTAAGATATGTGCATTTTTTTTTTATAAAACAAGTATATTTAAAGACTGAATGTAATTCTATAGTACTTTCTAAATATGTTTAAATTCTTGTATGATATTTTTAAAAATCTATACAAAATATACTTTGTGATTGTCCCTTTAAGGACCCAAACATTTGGTATTTTTATTTAACATTGACAAAATAAACAAAAGGGGAATTTACATTCTATATAGATATTTGATGTCTAACCCAAGAGGTAAGATTGTAATAAATACATAATATTACTAAGTATAGTTAAATGACTCCACTAGAAAATTACATAGATTAACCTGGCATCCAATAACTAATTTTTAAAAATTATCAAGTTAAATGACCTACCATTCATAAATGTAATAATTTAAATAATTTCTATTAATTTTTTTAGATACCTAAGGAAGATACATGATCTTATACAATTATTTTTACATTCAACAACACTGTCACTTTCATGTAATTGAACCACTTCACCTTATTATATGTTAAAAAAAAATATATTTTACTACATATCCTAAATAATTGTAATATATACATTTTCAATATAAAAGCATTGAAGAATCTGACTCCCCAATTAATGTTATAAAATATATATTTATATTCTCGGAAGCATTTTATTTTCTAATATTAAAGCATTATTTTATCTTATGCATGTGCTTGTCAAATAGCCAACTACCAGTCATGGGAGTCCAAGTTTGATTTATTTACAGATTATATTGATATTTAGTAGAATCTGTTCAAAATAATGTATTTAATAATAAAATGTTTAGTATTAACATGTCAAAATATAATTAATCGAAAAAAATTAAATATTCCTGGAAGTCATCAGATGCCAATCTGAAAAGAAAAATAATAAAAATGGAACAAAGTTAATACACACGTTGTCAAATATTCATAAAATACATTTAAAATCATATGGTGTCTATGCTCTAACTTTGATCAACATTTTTTAAAGATAATCATTAAATTGATTTAAAATTAATGAAATACATACACCATTATATTGTTGATTAAAAATTCAATTTAAATATCCAAAATTCAAATTATACATAATAATGTATATCACATTTCAACAATATATGTATGCTGAACATAAATCTAATATTTCATGTCCATTCAAATACCTCTATATCAACTATAATATGTATTCCTTTTTCTGATTGTGATCCCTAAATATCTAATGATGAAATAAGTATGACTAATGTATGTAAGCTAACAATAATCAACATTCTTCATGTGATTCTTAACTAGCATGCACCAACCTGGATAATGCATGGTCTTTGAAAGTCAATTCAGGGGTAAACAGTTGATCTTCAATAGGTGTCTTATTCATCAGTTCATTAAATAGAGGACTGGGAAATACCATCTACAAAATAGAAAATCATCTAAGTGTCTCCAATAGGATGTCTCCACAGCCTTATTCTATCAAATAGTTTGCACTTACCATGTGAACATGTCTTTGTATGGTTTTCAAGGTCAGCAGAATTGAAAGATAATGCCAGACATGATCCCATTGGTATACTTCAATTTCAATCTTGGCTTTTTCCCCACTGTCAGTCTGGGCAATCTTGACTGTCAGGCTTCAAATTGTTCCCTTTCAGTCTTTAGATTAAGTCATCTCCCTAATGTAATAAATTTAATAAAAAAAAATCATACAAGTGTGTGAATCAGTTCTGTACCCCTCTCCCACCCCCCATTTCATAATAAATATCTGTCACTAGCTTACTAAGCCTGTGTATGAACCTGTGTTATTTTCTAGCAAGTGTGAAGATGAGTCATATTGAGCATAAAAAACCTCTGTGTGACATTGAACCATAGTCATTCTAGAGTATCCCTTTCTGATTATGTACATTTTAAGTAATGTGTAAACAAAAATCTATTTCTTAAAATGTATGCCATATGATGTTTTTGTGTACAAATCATGCCAGCAACAGTCCAAACATTTCTACTTACCATCTGATGTCCTCTTTAAAAACCAGGTGGCAAAGACTCGCTATAGGACCCAATGCCCAGAGCATCACCTATATTATGAAAATTAAAAATTATTCTAACATTTGATCAATACTAACATGTTTGCACAATTCTCTACTTGTCATTTCCCTAGAGTTCACATCTATTGAAAATACTACACAGTCTAACTTCTATTCTTTACCGTCTAAAGTGGCGGTTGATGACGTCTGCTCTGACATCAAGTCCCTCGTCCTGGAATTCCCCCTCTAGAACAGGATCATCCTCCTCATCTCTGAGGAGGTCTCTGTCCACCGGGACGGCCTGCAGCATCCCAGCCCGCTGTGCAATATTATGCAGGACGCTACAGGCTACAACGATCTTCGCCACCTTCTTTGGGTTGTACTGGAGTGCTCCTCCAGAACGGTCCAGGCACCTGAATCTCATCTTCAGGAGCCCGAACATCCTTTCAACCACCGCCCTGGTTCTCTTATGAGCCCTATTGTAGCGCTCCTCAGACACATCAGTCGGGCTACGCAAGGGGGTAATGAGCCAAGGCCGGCTCATATACCCAGAATCACCTATAAATTTTGAACAGAACATAATTCAAACAGAATACTTAAACTAGTATATTGTTGTATAATTTATTTTTATTTAAAAACCATAATCCATATTAAAACTTGTCAGAAACATACCAATAAAAAAATTTCTATATTATTCTGTATCTTCCCATTTCAGCTAAGACATGCTACATATGCGTATTGTTCTGAAAACAAACCTTGTGTAAAATGCTAAATACATGGTTACATTGCATTCTCTATCTGAACACTTAAGGTAAGACATGCTACATATCTTCATTTAAATAAAAATAGACATTAGCAGAAAGAGACAATGACAGGGTTAAATTGCATGAGATAATAGCTTCCCATTTCAGCTAAGACATGCTACATATGCGTATTGTTCTGAAAACAAACCTTGTGTAAATTGCTAAATACATGGTTACATTGCATTCTCTATCTGAACACTTAAGGTAAGACATGCTACATATCTGCATTTAAATAAAAATAGACATTAGCAGAAAGAGACAATGACAGGGTTAAATTGCATGAGATAATAGCTTCCCATTTCAGCTAAGACATGCTACATATGCGTATTGTTCTGAAAACAAACCTTGTGTAAAATGCTAAATACATGGTTACATTGCATTCTCTATCTGAACACTTAAGGTAAGACATGCTACATATCTGCATTTAAATAAAAATAGACATTAGCAGAAAGAGACAATGACAGGGTTAAATTGCATGAGATAATAGCTTCCCATTTCAGCTAAGACATGCTACATATGCGTATTGTTCTGAAAACAAACCTTGTGTAAAATGCTAAATACATGGTTACATTGCATTCTCTATCTGAACACTTAAGGTAAGACATGCTACATATCTGCATTTAAATAAAAATAGACATTAGCAGAAAGAGACAATGACAGGGTTAAATTGCATGAGATAATAGCTTCCCATTTCAGCTAAGACATGCTACATATGCGTATTGTTCTGAAAACAAACCTTGTGTAAAATGCTAAATACATGGTTACATTGCATTCTCTATCTGAACACTTAAGGTAAGACATGCTACATATCTGCATTTAAATAAAAATAGACATTAGCAGAAAGAGACAATGACAGGGTTAAATTGCATGAGATAATAGCTTCCCATTTCAGCTAAGACATGCTACATATGCGTATTGTTCTGAAAACAAACCTTGTGTAAAATGCTAAATACATGGTTACATTGCATTCTCTATCTGAACACTTAAGGTAAGACATGCTACATATCTGCATTTAAATAAAAATAGACATTAGCGTCGGTAAATAACAAATGGTTAAATTTAATCCTATAGCTGAACATGACGCTAACAGTTAAAAAATACAGGGCCAATTGTCAACATTATTAACCATGTTGAGCACAAATACTCACCAACGAGATAACCAGGGGGCATTTGTCTTTCCTCAAACTGGCTCCACAGGGACGACAGAGAGAGGATGCGGGCATCATGACAAGCCCCTCCAAAATTCGCATACACATGCATAATCCTCATCCGTGCGTCACAAACATACTGCACGTTGAGGCTATGAAAATGTTTGCGATTTCTGAAGGGCAAGTCATCAATTGGAGCACGCAGCGCAATGTGGGTACAATCTATGGCTCCCAAGACATTGGGCAATTGAGCAATATCAAAGAATTCCCGCTTCAGGCGCCTCCAATCACCATCATTCTGTGGGAATCCTATGTATTGCTTACTGATACGTACCATGGCGTCCAGAAAGTTATCAAACACCCCAGAGAATGTACCTTGAGCCAGGCCATGCATGTACAGTTCTCCGGATTGAAAACTCCCGGAGGCCAGGACGTATAGACAACTTAGCATCTTACTCATGGGGGGAACAGCAGTCCTTATTTGTATACGTGGCTCCAAATGAGGTTTAAGAAGATCGTAAAGGCCAATGAGCTGTTCGCGATCGAGCCGATACTTATCAAAAACCTCAAAGTCACTCATGTTTTCCAAGGTGGGTCTCACCCTGTAGACATGAGGACCTCGAACCAGACGACCCCTTCGTCTCGGTCTGAGCCGCCGAGGCTGCCTGATTCGACCAACAGCTAGTTCGCCAATAGCAGCACCAGCAGTGTCTACCATGTCATCGTCATCCATCTTTCAAAACAGCGTAACAAGGTATGCACTTGATCTGATGTGGATCACAAGTGATGCATTGGCCATGTTGTTTGGGGGATTTATAGTACGATTAGTCCAATGGTATTGAGTTTGTAATGATTGCTGATTGTATTCACTTGTTTGTATGTGAGCGGCGCGAATGCTTTCACAGTGGGCGTTTATTTGTTGTTTGCTGAAATGTTGTTTTCAAACAATGATTCTCAATGTGAAAGTGTCAAATATCACACATACAGTGCATGTTTGTAATGTTTGATCATATGCGTAATCAATATTTCTTAAACGCGATCTTATAGTAACAAGCACACGTCCAGGCTAACATGAATGAAAGTGCATAGTTGTGTTTAATGTGCATCGAATGTGATCGATCAATGTTGCTGCAACATTGTTTGTAAACGATAAAGTAACATCTGTAGTATTGTATATATAAGTGATTTCAGAGCTGTCAATATTGTATGCGTCCCTTTAAAATCGCAATAATAATTCAGAACTTCCCGTCTGCCATCTGTAGTATTATATATATAAGTGATTGCCGAGCTGTCAATATTGTATGCGTCCCATTCAAATCGCCATAAAAAATCAGAACTTCCGGCTGTCATCTGTAGTATTGTATATATAAGTGATTTTAGATCTGACAATATTGTATGCGTGCCATAAAAATGGCACTAATACTGAATAACTTCCAGCTGTCATCTGTAGTATTATATATATAAGTGATTTGCGATCTGACAATATTTCTTAATTGTCCCATTGAAATCTCCATAATAATGCTGTTCCAAACAGTTGTTTACGTATATGTAGTATTGTAGTATTGAGTGTTAAAGTTCCTAAAGGGGCGGTACAGTGGTGAATCTGTGATGTGTATGGTTGAATCTTGTAATGACGTCATGATATTATTAACCTGCCTATGTAGTTGTGAAATCCTCATTGTGTTGTTGTATTTGACTACATTGTTATTGTGTGCTGAATAAAATCTAAATGTGTGCTTTGTGGTTGCGTGATGGGTGATGCGTGTTATGTACATATACGTATATATTGTGATTGTGTCCCACATATGCTGACTTCTATATAGCGGTCTGGCATTGTTGTTCCTTCCCATAAAGTGACATCTGTAATCTGGTGTAATGATGTTCTTGTTGTACGTAATTCCTAATGGTTTCTGGTGATGGAATCATGATGTTAAAAGTACTGTAAAATCCATATGTTGTGTTTTGTGATTCCTCTAGAGAATGTAATGTGTTTTTCCCCCATCATTTGAATGCACATGTATGAGTGAATGTTAAAAGTAATGTATGTGCATCCATGAGTGATTATGTGTTAAGCCTATGTAAATATGCAGTTGCTGCAAGCATATGAGTTGAATAACTGAAATGCAATAATAAAGGTAAATGAGAGGTGTTTCCCATTGTGTAGTGTTTGTGAATCCAGAAATGTGTATAGAATTTTATTTTAATTTTAAATGTAATTTTATTGAAATAATAATGTGTTACTAGTGATGTGGATTTGTAGTTGATGTAATCTAAAAGTGTGAAACAAATTTATGGTGTTGTGAATATTTAATAATTAAAAACCATAAGTCCACCATAGGGAAATAGTCATTTCTTGATCTATTTATCATCGCTAGGTCTAACGCATGAAATCATGTTTTTTCTAGCGCTGGTATTTGGAGTTTTTCAGTCTACGCTATTTGCGTGCGTTAGGGAAATGAGGGTTTCGCGTGCACGAGCACGTCTTCCCAATAGAAGTCAATGGAGGCTCTAAAGATTTCTAAATTTCTAAGACTGGTTTTCCTCGTAAAGTGAGTGACGTCATGAGCTTGTGTGAAAAAGTAACTAAATCGTGTTCTTTTTGTAATAAATAAAAATTTTGTGTATGTCATGTGGTGTATATTGTTTGTATGCATCGATGAGTGTATGTTTGTGATAATGTTATTAGTTAGATGTAGGTATATGAGGGTCTTTTCCCGTATGTCCATGTAAGTCAATGGGAAAATGGATTTTTGTGGATTTATTTCAAACACCCGAGATCTCGCAACTTTAATCCTTTGTATTTTAACGAAAACAAAATAAATATGAAAAATAAAGATAGTGTAGTGTTTGTATGAGTGTAAGTGTACTTTGTGTAATATTTGTTTTGTGATTCGTGGATGTTTTTTTTGTCGGTATATGTTTACTACTGGGTCTGAGGTGGCGGTAGAAAGTTGAGCGTTAGGTGTATTTTGAGTCGCGGTAAATAAACTCTAAATACCGGAGTGCGTAAGAAACCAGCGTTAGGAGCCTCTAACGCTGGTTTTCACGGCTAACGCCGAACTCTAAATCTAGGCCTAAACAATTTAATATACGTTTTGAACATACATAATAAAATAGTGACCGGTCACTGAATAAATTGCAGATAGTTAAAGGGACAAGAAACCCAACTTTTTTCTTTCATGATTCAGATAGAACAAGCAATTATAAACAACTTTCCAATTTACTTCTATTATCTAATTTGCGTCATTATCTTGATAACCTTTGCTGAAAAGCATATCTAGATAGGCTCAGTAGCTGCTGATTGGTGGCTGCACATAGATCTGTCATGTGATTGGCTCACCTTTGTGCATTGCTATTTCTTCAACAAAGGATATTTAAAGAATGAAGCAAATTTTATGATAGAAGTCAATTGGAATGTTGTTTAAATTTGCATTCCCTATCTGAATCATGAACGAAAAAATTGGGGTTTAATGTCCATTTAAGAGCAATATAAAATCTAGAAATATAAAAACAAGTTGGTAATAATGTCTTGTTAATAACAACTGCTAGGAATTCCTTTACAAACAGCAGCGTGATTGGTCTGACTTGGAAAAGATCACATAGGCACTAATCTTTCCAATAGTTATACTGTCAGGTTAAACAAAGTGAATGAGTTTTTACAATGATCCGTGTTCGTATACTCCAAATGGCTCTATTCACAGTGTGTTCAGTGAGACTATCGAAAATCCCTTATAAGAGAATACCTTGTATCTATGGCTTGTATTCCTCTAGCGACTTACTTGGTTACTTTGGTTGCCGTTTCCACAGGTGTGAGATGGGTAGTGCTCCTGGTTCGTCACCGTCACGGCATCAGATCATGTGACTGTCGCTCAGTCAATCCGGGATCTCGTAGGTCGAATAGGTTATTCTGCTCAGAATTATTTTTAAATCTTTTCAAATCTTTGTATCCTTCAAAGTTTATGTGATTCTGTGTAAAACACCATCAATGCGTTTTGCCGTCTTCACGGCTTTATCAAGATGCTCTCTTTATCTCCATGTAATCTTTAAATACCCGCTGCTGCTAGGTGATTGGTGGTTGCTTACTTCATAGTAATTAAATGTGGACTACAGAGTTATAGAGATAATACATATTATGACATGGTCAAATGAACAGGACTTAGCTTTTTTAGGAACAATAAATTAATATGTATGTACAATATATCTATTACTTCTATCGCGATTGACTCATTTAAGGAAAAAAGTAAAAGAGATAAAAAAAAATAGGAAAATCTTTATACCATACATCCGTTATACTTAACAGGGAATTAGTGCAGTTTACAAAACCCTAGTAGGTTTAATACAAATTAATGTTCGGGGAAGTTAGAATTATGTTATCAGCTAACTGTATTTATATTTTTGGAACATCATAGTTACTTTATACAACAATAATAATTATATATCGTTTTGTTGGGGATATAACTATATATCATTTTGATGGAAATATGGCTATATATCACTCTAAAATGAATAGATTTAGGTCTAATTCAGAATTTAAACCTGACAGGAATAGGATTTGCATTTCATATATCATTTTGGCTTCCTGACCTAATAATATTTTCTTGAAATTACCCCCTCTCCAATCTTTTTTCATCTTACACACTCCCCAATATTTAAATTCTTTAATGTCTTGTTTCTTGGTCACCTTTTTCAATGTTATTTAGATGTTCTCTTATTCTAGTTCTGAGAGTTCTAGTGGTTTCTGCTAAATATTTCTTCTTGCAAGAACATTGTATTAAATAGATGGTCCCTTTGTCAGTACGGCTAATGGGGTCATATATTTTAAAAGTTTGTTGGGTGTTTGTCGATGAATAATTCTTTATCTTAGTGCTATGCTCACATGCATTACAACCATCTGATGGAAATAATCCACGTAGCTTATTCCCCAGGAGATCTGTGTCTCTAATAGTTTTTTTCTTAAATTCACTTGGAGCTAAAATGTTCTTCATGTTTCCTGCTTTTCTATAAATTACAGTAGGTTCATCCGTAATGAGATTTCATATAAGGGGATCTGCCTGTGTGAGATGCCAATGTTTTTTGAGTATAATGTATGTTCTAGTTTTTTGTGTTGACAATTGTAACTTTGATCATTTGTTTCTCAGCCTCTATTAGAATTGGAGTTTTGCTTTTTAGACCAATCACACTGCTGTTTGTAAAGGAATTCCTAGCGGTGGTTATTGACAAGACATTATTACCAACTTGATTTTATATTTCTAGATTTTTTATTCGTCTTAACTATCTGCAATGTATTCAGTGTCCGTTCACTATTTCATTATGTATGTTCAAAACTTATATTAAATTAATTAGTATTTTATATATGATCTGTCTTTTAGCTTACTTAAACCTGCAGCTGCTAACACTCCTATATACCATTCCTTATTTTCCTAGAGAAAGAGTCTCCACATGCAAACTTTTTTGGTCTTGAGTGATTTCTAAGGCCTAGATTTGGAGTTTGGCGTTAGCCGTGAAAACCAGCGTTAGAGGCTCCTAACGCTGGTTTTAGGCTACCGCCGGTATTTGGAGTCACTCAAAATAGGGTCTAACGCTCACTTTTCATCCGCGACTTTTCCATACCGCAGATCCCCTTACGTAAATTGTGTATCCTATCTTTTCAATGGGATCTTTCTAACTCCGGTATTTAGAGTCGTTTCTGAAGTGAGCGTTAGACATCTAACGACAAAACTCCAGCCGCAGGAAAAAAGTCAGTAGTTAAGAGCTTTCTGGGCTAACGCCGGTTTATAAAGCTCTTAACTACTGTACTCTAAAGTACACTAACACCCATAAACTACCTATGTACCCCTAAACCGAGGTCCCCCCACATCGCCGACACTCAAATAATTTTTTTAACCCCTAATCTGCCGACCGCCACCTACGTTATCCTTATGTACCCCTAATCTGCTGCCCCTAACACCGCCGACCCCTGTATTATATTTATTAACCCCTAATCTGCCCCCCACAACGTCGCCTCCACCTACCTACACTTATTAACCCCTAATCTGCCGACCGCAAAGCGCCGCCACCTACGTTATCCTTATGTACCCCTAATCTGCTGCCCCTAACACCGCCGACCCCTATATTATATTTATTAACCCCTAATCTGCCCCCCACAACGTCGCAGCCAGCTACCTACAATAATTAACCCCTAATCTGCCGACTGGAGCTCACCGCTATTCTAATAAATGTATTAACCCCTAAAGCTAAGTCTAACCCTAACACTAACACCCCCCTAAGTTAAATATAATTTACATCTAACGAAATTAATTAACTCTTATTAAATAAATTATTCCTATTTAAAGATAAATACTTACCTGTAAAATAAATCCTAATATAGCTACAATATAAATTATAATTATATTATAGCTATTTTAGGATTTATATTTATTTGACAGGTAACTTTGTATTTATTTTAACCAGGTACAATAGCTATTAAATAGTTAAGAACTATTTAATAGCTAAAATAGTTAAAATAATTACAAATTTACCTGTAAAATAAATCCTAACCTAAGTTACAATTAAACCTAACACTACACTATCAATAAATTAATTAAATAAACTACCTACAATTAACCTAACACTACACTATCAATAAATTAATTAAATACAATTCCTACAAATAAATACAATTAAATAAACTAGCTAAAGTACAAAAAATAAAAAAGAACTAAGTTAAAAAAAATAAAAAAATAGGGGTTAATAATTGAAGTTAGGTGTCAGCGATGTTAGGGAGGGCAGATTAGGGGTTAATACTATTTATTATTGGGTTTGTGAGGCGGATTAGGGGTTAATAACTTTATTATAGTAGCGCTCAGGTCCGCTCGGCAGATTAGGGGTTAATAAGTGTAGGCAGGTGGAGGCGACGTTGTGGGGGGCAGATTAGGGGTTAATAAATATAATATAGGGGTCGGCGATGTTAGGGCAGCAGATTAGGGGTACATAGGGATAATGTAAGTAGCGGCGGTTTACGGAGCGGCAGATTACATGTCCTTTAGCATGAGTTGCAGTTCCAGAAAAATATTTTAATAAAGGGAAATGAAGATCTATAGAAGGACCCCTTTCCATACAGCAGATTGAGAAAATATTTGCTTTGTCTCAGAAAACTCCTAAATAGTGGAATAGACATAAGAGTTAGATGTGGCAGCCTTGGTTTTAATCTGTAATGACTCCAAGGGCAGGAGAGTCTGTAATCAAATCTAAGGTGGTAGAATGTGACAAATGACTAGATGTTGTGAATTCATTCTCAGAACAGGGTGAGTATACTTTGGAAATAATATTTTTTATACTTCTTGAGGAAGTAGAAAAGAAACCGTGGATAATCTGTCCTTAGGGACCACAAACTGTTAATTAATACTGTAGGTATCTTGCATTGTTTGAAGCAATCCTTTTTGTACGCTCATTTCAGAGGCTGAAGAGTCTCCATGGAATACTGATCTAAAATAGATCTCTGTCTCTTTACCAGGTTCAGGAAAATCAGTTTTGGATCTAGGTATTGGCTTTCCCTGACTACGCTTCTGTATTAACCTTTTTTATTGTGGCCTGACTTCGTATTTAACTTTAGCTTGTATTTGGACTCTGCATTTGTTTATTGATGCAGTACTGCTGTGAGACCTTGACCCAGATTTTTTTACTTTGAATTTCCTTTGTACCTTGGATTCCTTTCCTATCAAGGGAAGTAGGGGGAGTATTTGAGCCTTTGGCTGGGGTGTCTTTGCCTCCTCCTGGTGTTCATGTTCAGTATTTCCCAACAGTAAGAAATGATGTGTGGATAATTTAAGTTTTTGTATTTATTTTACTCGGACTGCTGGGTGTTTTTATTACTTCATAATCCTTGATGATGCCATACATGGGACAATGAAAGGCAGTAACTGTAGAAGAATAAGAAGTAAAAGCCGTTATCATTCTGGCTCTTTCTTTTCTTTCTTTCCAATTCTGGCCAGAATGTCACTTCCCCCCTCATTATAGTGTCATGCGCCACCTACAGGCTGCTTATAGAACACCTTTTACAAAACTCAAAGAAACTTCAAACAAAGAAAAAAATATTGTGTTGTGTATATTTTTCTAATAATTTCCTCAGTCTAATTTCAGTCTAATTTCCAGTCCATCACACTCTCCCCTCCTTCTTTTTGGTGACTCCTGGCATCAAAACTCAGTCAATCTATTGTCTCTTAGTCCGTCATCTAGCATGTCCAAAAACGTATTGGTTGCAACCAAGGAACTGCATTAACAACCTGGTAAGTCATTGGACTGCCTGGGGTCATGTAAATTTGCACTGTGTTAATCTGACTTTGTCTGTAAGTTGACTGACCTAATGTGTCATACGTCAAAATTTATTTAGGCTTTGCATGTCTGTTTGATCTTCTCACAGAATCTGGTTCTTCTCCATCAATGTTCTCCAGTTGCATTTCTTGTCTTTCTGGTAATGCTTGACTTGGCAGAAGCAATTCTCCTGGTTCATGCCTAACCATTTCCTCTTCCTGAATATGATATCATCCTCTGTCCTGTCTTCCTGTTCATGTACTAGTTCAAATGTTAAAATATAAGTATGATAAACACACAAGAGGGCGCTATAACAACTGAGTGGTACAAAAGATTATCAGTGATAAAAGCAATAACAAACAATGTATATGAGAAACTGTGAATAGATCATGGACTCTCACCATAAAGACGATATCACTATTGATATTCAGTCCCAAACATGTGTATAATGTTCATATGTCCAATGTCCCAATGATGTGAGCAGAACCAGTTGCTGCCGATAATCCTGCACTCTCCTCCTGTAAATGCCCTCTTCTCTCCTAAAAGACCGGAGGCAGATCTATAGGGGTGGCGGGGAAACAAAGGCGACAAATGTGTGTATCCAGTGTGATAATGGACCCCCCTGCACAAGTATGCTATACCCAGGGTACTCACACTTTGACTTAGCACACCAATGTGCTGGTAGGCGCAGACTGGCTATCAGAGCAAGCCAGCTAGCTCTCTCCGGTGCACTCTCTCGCTGTGATAATCGTCAAAGTCTGATCCGCTGTGTCTCCTTAGTGCTGGTCTCCAACGCCAACAGGAACTGGTAACGGACTAACTCCCAAGGATTGGTAATGAGGATATACTTGTCATAGAATCACATGCGATGGTATAAAATAGACTTTAATCAATATTCAAAACAACCATACAGATTCCACAAGTGAATATCAGGTATGTATTCTTTGCTACGCGTTTCTCGGCTACTTATGGGCCGTTTCTTCAGGCAGATGCCTGAAGAAACGGCCCATAAGTAGCCGAGAAACGCGTAGCAAAGAATACATACCTGATATTCACTTGTGGAATCTGTATGGTTGTTTTGAATATTGATTAAAGTCTATTTTATACCATCGCATGTGATTCTATGACAAGTATATCCTCATTACCAATCCTTGGGAGTTAGTCCGTTACCAGTTCCTGTTGGCGTTGGAGACCAGCACTAAGGAGACACAGCGGATCAGACTTTGACGATTATCACAGCGAGAGAGT
Source organism: Bombina bombina (assembly GCF_027579735.1). NCBI lineage: Eukaryota > Metazoa > Chordata > Amphibia > Anura > Bombinatoridae > Bombina > Bombina bombina. Next base: position 914,253,152 of record NC_069499.1, read on the forward strand.
GCACCGGAGAGAGCTAGCTGGCTTGCTCTGATAGCCAGTCTGCGCCTACCAGCACATTGGTGTGCTAAGTCAAAGTGTGAGTACCCTGGGTATAGCATACTTGTGCAGGGGGGTCCATTATCACACTGGATACACACATTTGTCGCCTTTGTTTCCCCGCCACCCCTATAGATCTGCCTCCGGTCTTTTAGGAGAGAAGAGGGCATTTACAGGAGGAGAGTGCAGGATTATCGGCAGCAACTGGTTCTGCTCACATCATTGGGACATTGGACATATGAACATTATACACATGTTTGGGACTGAATATCAATAGTTATATCGTCTTTATGGTGAGAGTCCATGATCTATTCACAGTTTCTCATATACATTGTTTGTTATTGTTTTTATCACTGATAATCTTTTGTACCACTCAGTTGTTATAGCGCCCTCTTGTGTGTTTATCATACTTATATTTTAGTTCTTATTCCAATTTTTGGTATTAAGAGGTGCAGCTTGTCTCCCTCATTGGGAGGTTGTCTATTCCCTTCATATTTACTAATAGTTTCAGCGCCCTCTAGTGACTAAGGTCACAGTTGTTTATCCGTTTAGTTCAAATGTTGTTGCTTTTGTAGGATTGAACTCTTTTGTGGAAGCTCTTAATGGAGGTATATGTTCCGTCTGAGACTTTGTTGAGGTGTAAGATAGTCATGATTTACTGTAGTCACTGACAAGTAAGGATAGACCATTCTTCCTCATCTGAGCATTCCTCCTCCTTATTCATATCCGTCTCTGTGTCTTTTCTCTTACCCACTTGTCTTTTTTTCACTGGTACTTTTGAAATGCGGTCTTCAACAGGTAAGTAATTCATTGGTATTAACAGATTTCTGTGCAATACTCAAATAGTCTTTTTACCTTTGATCCTTTCCACCACTCTGTGCACTGATTTTTCTCAGTATCGAGGAAGCTCAGAGAAATTTCACACTAACACACGATCACCAGGTTGAAGAGGTATGCCTTTCACCTTCCTATTGTAGTACTTCTTTCCTTTATCAGATGATTTTTGCCTATTTTCAGATGTAATTTTGTAAGCTTCTTGAATTCTGGATGCCCACTTCTGAGCAAACGTCAGGTGACTTTGTGTTTCGCTTTCTGAATTTAGGTTAAGCAGCAGGTCAATTGGTAACCGGGGAGATCTTCCATACAGTAGAAAGAATGGTGAGTATCCAGTGGCTTCATGTCTGGTATAATTATTCGCATGAACTAGATGTGAAAGATGTTCTTTTCAGTCAGACCTTTTCTCTTCCTCCAGAGTGTGAAGCATCTGTAACAAGGTTTGTTTCAGTCTAGCAATCTAAAACGTGTGCGCAGGGCCTAATTACCAAACTCCCAAAGATCCTAAAAGACCCCCTAAAATTAGGAAAAAAATAATAATAAAAATAAATCACACAATATACTTAGGAGCGCTCAAGGCTTAAGGTAAAGGAGACTAATATGGAATATATGTGAAAAATGCGTAATTTTAAAACAACCCAAAAATAGATTCTTATAAATTTATTATAACCTAACAAAGGATAACTAGGCAATAAACACTATAATGATAATAAAAGTTGGAACAAATTAGATAAAAATAACTTATCGGACGTCTCCGATAATAAAAATTTTATAAAAACAAAGTATAATTTATTGCCACCACTGAGAGTCAACAAAGTAAACATTATTGCCAGATGAATAGTAACACAATTCCAGACAGTCCAGACCACAAGTCAGTGGGTTACATAGGAATATTCATAGGCTGAAATTAATACAGTAACACAGTACCTGGCTAATGGAGTGTATAGTAAACACACCAGACCAGATTTACTAACCGTTTGACCTCCATGTATCTTGCACCTCTTGTCGTTAGGTCACGTGCATCGGATCTGTCAGGTTACTCTGATCCTATTGGATGGTGTCACATTTAAACACTTCAGCTGATCCGCTTGTCCGCTCTCAGTTTAGGAGAAAAAGATATCCTTTCTTTAGTGCAGTTGCACGCTGGATACTGAAAATTCCTTGAGAATGTCCCCGATGAGATTCTGGCAGAACTTGATCTTTTCTTTAGCACTATTCAGTGCGGACTTTACAAACGTTGTCATAGGTTTTGATTGTACCGGTTTTACGGTATTAAGACCTGGATTAGTCTTAGATGAAGTCCCAATATGAACTCTGTACTAGGCAGAGAGTACTTAACAGAAAGTATAAATAACAATGATAAAGATTATTCTGGCTGCAAATAGCAAAAACATCAACGCGTTTCTCCCTACGTGAGGGCTTTTTCAAGATGAAGAAATTGCAGTCCAGAACTTCCTTTAAAATGTAGCCAAACTTTTCCATTGGTTAATAATTTTAATTGATATTAAAGGTGGTATTGGCAATGTTTACACACAAAAAGGTAAAAAGGTGGTATTTGGCAATATAAATGCATGGAGAATAACAAACACAAAACATCTATGTTGTATTAGGACATACAATTTTTTTTATTTTTTTTTAAAGTTATGTGATCAGGCATTAGAATTATGCCATTTTAAAAAAAAAAAAATATGGAAACTTAAAAAATAGTGTCAAAATTATTAAATGTAATATTACAATTTGATTTTTAAACGAAACATTAAGAAGTTACTATGATGTGAATTTAATCAGTACATAGAAAAATAAAACAAAATAAGTGCAAAGTATCTAAAAAAATAGTTATTGATACAGATAATTATAAAGTGCAATATGTCTAAAGGAACAACATTTAGAAGAAGTCCTCAATCTAATAAAAAGTGTGAAATATCCAGTTTGGAGTTTAAACCTGCTGGATATAAAGTGTTATAGTTATAGATATATTCTGCTTCTTTCAATAGGATATATTTGTCTATATTACCTCCCCTCCAATTTAATTTTACATTGTGTATACCCCAGTATTTCAGATCTTTTACTCTTCCTTCATGGACCTCTTCAAAATGTTTATAGAGTCTTGTATTGTCTACCTTCTTTTCAATACAGAGGATGTGCTCCCTGATCCTGTCTTTTAACATTCTTTTTGTTTCACCAAAGTAAATTAATTTACAGGTACATTGTAATATATAAATAACTCCCTTGGTTGTACATCTAATTAGGTCTTTTATCATTAATTCTTCTCCTGTAGTGGGTATAGTGTCAACATTTTTTTCAACATTTTTTTGTTTATATGATAATAGGGATTTTCTAGCAGTATTTTTTGCTCTAACAACTGCTTTGTTAATGATATCTTCCTCATAACCTCTATCCTTGAATTTATCAACAAGTATCTTAATTTGCTTTTCAAAATCAGACATTCTAGAGCAATTTTTTCGAATCCTTAGACTTTGTCCAATGGGGATATTGTGCTTCCATTGTTTAAGATGACAGTTCTCAGCATGTATAAAACTATTAGAATCAACCTTTTTAAAATGGGTTTTTGTTTCTATAATATTGTTACAGACCATAATTTCTAAATCTAGAAAAACAATTGAATTCTGACTATAGTTACATGTGAAGGCAAGATCCTATTCGCTTTGCTCTATCTACAAGTGCATGTACATCAGAAACTGCAACAAACTCCACATTTGAACTACAAGTTGCTCTTCCTGAAAAATGTAATGAAGATCGGTCTCAATTTCAGATGTTTATCACTTCCTGACAGATTCTGTTTTCTTTAAAACCCAGAACTTACCATAAGACTTCAAACACATTTGCATAGACATCTCTGGCAGTGGGGAACCACAATTGTGGTGAATTATAGCCCTTCAACCAAAATTACCATCTAATACGAAACTACAACTTCCTGAGGTGTACCAAGATTTTCAAGATGTCATTGAAAAGAAAGGAACTGATACTCCTCTCCGGGAATTCAATTATCCAATTGATCTCATAACCTGGAGCACCGATTCCCTTTGGTTGTATCTATCCTCGTTCTGAAACAGAACTATGAGTATTAAAAAAAAAATATATTGAGAACCTGCAGAAAGGCTTCATTCAACCTTCCAAGTTACCTGCTGGGGCATGAATATTTTAGTGGGCAAGAAAGATGGAGGACTCTGTCTCTGAATAGATAACAAAGCCCTTAACACCATTACTGTAAAAAAATACATTTTCAATACTTCTCATCCCAGAATTGATGGATTGACTCTAATCAGCTGTTAACTTCAATAAAATTGATTGAAGGGGTGCCTACAATCTGTTAAGGGTCCGCAAAGCTTTTAGCTTTTGCTACTGCATTTTGAATACTAATTGATGCCCTTTGGCCTATTTAATGCCTCAACAAGCTTTCTAAGGTTTATAAATGACATCTATGTAGTGGATTGTTTAGATTAAATCTGCATCTACTCTTCTTCAGTACAATAGCATTATGACCATGTGAAGACTGTTTTATCCCACTTAGGTGCAATTCGATTTTATGCAAAATTGGGGAAATGTGTTTTATTTAATTTTATAGTCTTTTATTGAGGTTTTTATAAACATACAGAAAATAGTGTAATGCCACAAGAATAACAGACATAATTACATATTTCAAGGCAAGTGAGCAATATAAACACTAAATAACAGATAAGTCATTAGCAAATAAGATATATACTTCAGAATCCTCCTTTTTAAAAGAACATCAGCATTGAAGTAACTATTGTGCTGATCACTCATGGACCATCCGGATAATTATGATTATGTGTAATGGTAGTGACAATGAAGGCCACACTTGGACCATTTGATTAACTTAAGGTAGTCAATTTTCTGATAGGTTTATAATATAATATCATAAAATACTGAATTATAATATAGAATTAAATCTAAGAGATTAGTCAACAATGAGTAGAATAAAAAAATAAAAACTTAATTTTGGGTCTTAGTACTCAAAGGTAATGTAAGTAGCATTATTTAATAGATGGCGATATGCTGAATTTTATGGCGATATGCTGAATTTACTAGAAACTGTAATATGACTGTAGAGTTGAGTATGACAGGAGGAGTAATCTATGTCATCTAAGAGTAAAATATGGTCAGCCGCTAGTAGTATTATAAACCTTCTTGATATTTTATTGTCACCTATTAATCATATATAGGGTAAAGAAGGTGTGTATAAATCCAAATAATACATTATACCATAATAAGGTTACAACTCAGGGAGCTCCCATAAGTATGGGTTATACCTGTAATGCTCGTCTGATATTTCCATATCAGACCAATCCTGGCCAGTAGTCTTCTAATCCCAGCGTCAAGTGACAAGATAAGGAAATATCCCAGAACAACAAATAGAAAAAATGAGGAAGCAATCCAATATTCCCAGTAGCGAAGGGAGGAATCGGAGAATGATCACTTGGCAAGGCAGGGTTAAATACCAGGCAGTCAAATCCTTCACGGTACCAAAGGAGTAAGGCACAGAGTGGTGAGTGACAAGCAGGGTCCAGCAACAAATAGGGAATCCGATAACACAACAGTTCAGGGGTTAAACAGGAGAGTAGTCAGACAAGCAGAGTTCAGCAACAAGTAGGCAATTCAATATAACACAGCAGTCCAGGTGTTAAACAGGAGAGTAGTCAGTGACAAGCAGAGTTTAGCAACAATTAGGCAATCCAAAATAACACAGCAGTTCAGGAAGAATAGCACCCAGGGTAGCACAAGACTATATAAACTTGGGTATGTGAGCACCTGTTATGCAGATAAAGTCAGAGTCAAATGGTAAAATCAAAGTCTCCTTGTGTACCAAGACAGCTACCCATACAGCCCAGCTCTGCCAAGCTATATAGTTAAATAATAAGGGGCAATATAAAAAACAAAAATTTCTAGTGGGCGGTCAGAGTCCAGGCCCCCGTGACACCCTTCACACCCTGATGAAGGCCCTGCTTATTAGGACACAAGCTAAACACATTCACTAGGAATACCACATGCGCATGCGCACACTGAAAAACACTTATTGCACACATGAACACTCATAGATAGAGGCATGCACACAAACATAAAGTAACCATCACACATATGCAAACACATGCACACACACACAAAGATACACACCCAAATAATATGAACAAACAAATGTATCCTTGAAACCACTCACACATACACATATTGACTAATATACACAAGTCGTTATACACAATTAAAGAGCCATAAAACAGTGTGAAATAAATGCAGAATAACTAAATATAACTAATTTAAAGTTACCAGTAAAACCTTTTCACCATAACCCTGCATTAACTCCTTGAATTTCTCCTGTAATTTCTTGCACTCCAACTCCCAACCAGAAAATTTCCATATTAGGAAGATGCTATTCAGCATTTTTATTGCTGCTTAACGCAGCTGTGAAAGAGTGAGCAAGTACAGCGAGGAGGGGTGACAATGACATCACACGTGACAAACCACCTCAAGTGACGTCCGACCAATATTATAAAGTCATATAAGGGTTAAAATGTTCTTTTCAGTCTTGGCTGGCAAGCGATAATATTATAGACAACAGATGCACATCCTGTGACAGAGGGGTGACTGACACCTGACAGAGGGGTGACTGACACCTGACAGAGGGGTGACTGAGTGTTGAACTAACCACAAGAGCAGTAGCTGCAGAGATCTGGGGCATGATAAGAGTTTTACTGATGTATGTGTTTATCAATTAGCAAATGAAAAACTATAATATTGTTCACGCCTATTTTTGTGATATTATTCATTGTGATGTAAGCAGATATTATACATAGTGATGTAAGCAGATATTATATTAGTGATGTAAGCAGATATTATACATAGTGAAGTAAGCAGATATTATACATAGTGATGTAAGCAAATATTATACATTGTGATGTAAGCAGATATTATACATAGTGATGTAAGCAGATATTATACATTGTGATGTAAGCAGATATTATACATAGTGATGTAAGCAGATATTATATTAGTGATGTAAGCAGATATTATACTTAGTGATGTAAGCAGATATTATACATTGTGATGTAAGCAGATATTATACATAGTGATGTAAGCAGATATTATATTAGTGATGTTAACAGATATTATACTTAGTGATGTAAGCAGATATTATACATAGTGATGTAAGCAGATATTATACATAGTGATGTAAGTAGATATTATATTAGTGATGTAAGCAGATATTATACATAGTGATGTAAGCAGATATTATACATAGTGATGTAAGCAGATATTATACATTGTGATGTAAGCAGATATTATACATAGTGATGTAAGCAGATATTATACATTGTGATGTAAGCAGATATTATACATTGTGATGTAAGCAGATATTATACATAGTGATGTAAGCAGATATTATACATAGTGATGTAAGCAGATATTATACATTGTGATGTAAGCAGATATTATACATAGTGATGTAAGCAGATATTACACATTGTGATGTAAGCAGATATTATACATTGTGATGTAAGCAGATATTATACATAGTGATGTAAGCAGATATTATACATTGTGATGTAAGCAGATATTATACATTGTGATGTAAGCAGATATTATACATAGTGATGTAAGCAGATATTATACATAGTGATGTAAGCAGATATTATACATTGTGATGTAAGCAGATATTATACATAGTGATGTAAGCAGATATTATACATAGTGATGTAAGCAGATATTATACATAGTGATGTAAGCAGATATTATACATTGTGATGTAAGCAGATATTATACATTGTGATGTAAGCAGATATTCAGGGCTCATGGTTTCTTATAAGACTGAGACTGATTGTGTCCTGAATCTGGATTGAATCTTTTGTTATTGCCAATAAAGGCAGAGACAGATATATCAGCCTGGTTTCCTTTATATCTGAGAATAAACAGAGACCACAGTACTGATAACTTAACTAACAACTAACTAACCACTAACTTTAATAAGGATAAAAACTATTAATAAAAAAACAAATTATTTACAAACTATGTACAGAATATTTTAAGGCTTTCGTAATTCATATCGATGGTAAACTGTTTTTGGCCGCAGCTCTGGGTGTTTTTTTCTTGCTCTTCTAGCATATTCCTGAAAATCAGTCCATGTGCCTGTTGGATACCATGTAGAAAATGCGCAGCAACATGACATACTTCATGTGCCGTGACTTCTCTAGTCTTAACCTCTCTGAAAAAAAAAAACAATTGCATATGAATATAAATGACAAAGGGCTAGATTACAAGTGGAGTGCAACTAATAACACTTGTACATATACAATAAAAAATTCATAAAAAATATATTGAAATAGAGTATTTCACTTACATTTATACATATTAAATGTAAACTAAAGGTTTATTTTGAAAATAATGATATTTTTACAGTAGTTTAAAGTGATATGATATATGACAAGGTACTGGACTGTGAAGTCTTCAAATATGTATATGTGAGTTTTTATATATGTGTATATATATATATGTATGTATTTGTAGGTGTGATGTACATATGCAAGTTTTTGTATGTATGTGTACATATGTACGTATGTATTTGTATGTGTGGTGTACATATAAATGTGTACATATGTATTTATGTGTACGTATGTATGTGTACATATGTATGTATGTGTACGTATGCATGTGTACATATGTATGTATGTGTATGTATTTGTATGTGTGTGTACGTGTGTGTACGTATGTGTGTACATATGTATGTATGTATACATATGTATTTGTATGTGTGTGTACATATGTATGTGTGTGTATGTATGTAAGTGTGTACATATGTATTTGTATGTGTGTGTACATATGTATGTGTGTGTATGTATGTAAGTGTGTACATATGTGTGTGTATTTGTATATGTGTGTACATATGTACTGTATATATATTTGTATATGTGTGTACATATGTATGTATGTGTGTGTATTTGTATATGTGTGTACATATGTACTGTATGTATATTTGTATATGTGTGTACATATGTATGTATTAGTGTGTATTTGTATATGTGTGTACATATGTATTTATGTTTGTTTATGTGTGTACATATGTATGTGTGTGTATTTGCTGCGTAAGGTGAGAGTAAAAGGAGCACACTTAAATTGGATCACAGCTGACCTAATTCAAATGTACCAGTTTCGGGATTCATTGTGGTCAAAGTTCAAACAAACTGGCTCTATGAACGATCACTGTGTATATAGACAATGGCGAAATATATGCACTAAACAAACAAAATTGGCCAAGGCCCAATATTTCTGTGAAAATCTGAACAATAACATATCTAACCCTAGAAAGTTTTGGAAACTCATAAATAACTTACAAAATCCACCAATCCACTCCCAACCCTCCACTGTCAATGTGGACCAAACCCTGCAACTCCCCTTACAAGTAGCAAATGCCTTTAACAATTATTTTGTCGGATGCTCCACCACCCTGATTCACAAACTAATAAATGACATGCATCTTGAAACTAGAAATGTGGATCAGGCGACACTAAAACAGCAAAGACCCAATATAGAGAAGTTCAATTTTAGATCTGTACCCCTCAATGTTGTTAAGAAACACCTTAATAATCTAAAAATGAAAAACCAGTCTGGACCTGATCAAATCCCAGCAATGCTGTTGAAGCTCAGTGCGCCGGCAAATGCTAAGCCTGTCACAACACTAATTAATGAATCCTTGATGTCTGGCTACATACCCAAACTCTGGAAAACTACAAGAGTAGTGCCTATTCATAAAAGTGGGGAGTTAACCTTGGTTTCTAACTATCGCCCTATATCATTGCTCCCAGTGTTGTCAAAAAATTTTGAAAAATGCGTCCATACACAATTATGCGAGTATTACCAACTTTCTAACTATCTGACCCCTGATCAATCAGGTTTTCGCCTGAATCACTCCACTACAACTGCCCTCCTAAAAGTTTGCAACGACATCCAAACTGGCATGGAACAAGAAGAACTAACTGGAGCTATTTTCCTTGATTTTGCAAAGGCCTTTGACACAGTAGACCATGACATACTACTGCTCAAACTAAAAATCTCAGGTATTGGTGATCGTCCGCTAACCTGGATTTGATCATATGTATCGGATCGATCACAATATGTCTCCATTTCTAACAGTGACTCCCTCCCTCTCCCAGTCATGAGTGGTGTTCCCCAAGGTTCCATTCTCGGCCCCCTACTATTCACATTATTTATAAATGATTTGCCTAATGTCTGCAAATCCTCAACTGTACACATGTACGCAGACGACACGGTAATCTATGCAAACAATTCCGATCTGCAGCAGCTTGAAGCAGTGCTCCAAGAGCAGTTCAAAGAGGTAGAAAAGTGGATCTCGAAAAACAAACTCTTCCTAAACCCTGACAAAACAGTCACAATGATTTTTGGAACGAGACCTAAATTACACAAATTACAAAATTCCCATCTACGCATCAAAACAAAATCCAATTGCACGCTGACCGCAGTCCACTCTTTCAAATACTTGGGTATGTTGTTAGACCCGATTCTATCTTTTGGACTCCACATAGAAAAACTTGCATCTAAACTTTATCCAAAACTAGGTGCCCTGTACAGAAACAAATCTTGCCTCAGCCCTTCAGTAAAGGAAAAGATTGTACAGCAAATGATGATGCCTATCACGGATTATGGGGACGTAGTATACGCACCTGCACCACAAACTCACCTTAATAAATTTAATACATTGTATAACTTGTTCTGCCGCTTTGTGCTACAATGTAACTACAAGACCCACCATTGTGACATGCTAAAAGAACTAAACTGGCTGTCGCTGGAATCCAGACGCACCCTCCATCTTTCCTGCCTTGTGTTTAAGAGCCTTTCTGGAAAGCTCCCACCCTACCTGAGCAGAATGCTCTCCCCTGCTATTCCCACCTCCTATAACCTCCGATCCAATAACAGCACAGTATTTAGCTTGCCTCAATACAAAAAGAAAGCAGCTCGATCCTCCTTTTCCTACAGAGCGCCACAGTTATGGAATGACCTCCCACACACTTTCAAACCTTCCCCAAGCCCAATATCCTTTAAGAGATCCCTCTATACATATCTCAAAACAGAATGCACCTGTCATGGTTAATTATATATTTCCTACCTGTTCTATATTAAATTTTGTATATATTATGTATAAATATTGTTTTTGTATTTCATTGTACCCTATTATATCAATGCAATGTTTTGTGATCCCAGGACATACTTGAAAACGAGAGAAATCTCAATGTATCCTTCCTGGTAAAATATTTTTATAAATAAAATAAATAAATAAATTTGCATATGTGTGTACATATGATAATGTATGTTATGTGCGTGTACATATGTATGTATGTGTATTTGTATGTGTGTGTATGTATGTGTGTGTATTTGTATGTGTACATATGATAATGTTTGTATTTGTATGTGTACATATGTATGTGTGTGTGTGTATATGTACAGGTAGCCCTCAGTTTACGCCGGGGTTAGGTTCCAGAAGGAATGGTTGTAAATCAAAACCGTTGTAAATTGAAACCCAGTTATAATGTAAGTCAATGGGAAGTGAGGGAGATAGGTTCCAGGCCTCTCTCAAAATTGTCATAAGTAACACCTAATACATTATTTTTAAAGCTTTGAAATGAAGACTTTAAATGCTAAACAGCATTATAAACCTAATAAAATAATCACACAACACAGAATCTATAATTAAACTAAGTTAAATTAACAAAAACATTTGCTAAACAGCATTATAAACCTAATAAAATAATCACACAACACAGACTTCACTTGCATTTTTTTGCAAACAGTTCTTTCTATGCATTCCAATCTGGACTGATTTATAGACAGAAAGATCTTGTTCCTTTAAAATCTGCTCGATAGCTCAGGTCTGGTTAAACTGATTAATTTCAACTTGCTTGGCTTTGCTGCAATATAAGCGGACAGCTCCACCAACTGGCTATTTTAATAAATGCACTGCTTCTCAATGCTTTTCAATAGCAGTCACATGACTGGAAAAAAAGGTTGTTATTCTGAAACGGTGTAAATTGAACCGTTGTAAAACGAGGGCCACCTGTATATGTGTTTACTTATATGTATGTATGTACGTATGTATGTGTGTGTATTTTTATATATGTATGTATGTATGTATGTGTTTGTTTAAATATGTATGTACAGTGCCCTCCACTAATATTGGCACCCTTGGTAAATATGAGAAAAGAAGGCTGTGAAAATTGTCTTGTTGTTTAACCTTTTGTTAAAAACGTACACAAAAACACTCTGCTCTCGTGGATATCAAACAATTACAAACACAACACAGGTTTATCCCAATTTTAGCAAACAATAGTGATAATATTATTGTGTTACACTTGTAATAGAGCCAAAATGTTTTTAAAGTATATCCAGAATATTTATACATCAAAAATAATTATCTGAACACATCCTACAAATATAATTTCAAAGTACAAGACATATTTATAATTTTATATGCAGTAAATTATGTTGGTATTAATTTAGAGGAGGCATTCACCAATGAGATCAGTCAGGCGTCTAGATCAATGGACAAAAACTCAACACTATCTCTAGGTAAACTTTAAAAGAACCACCCACTCTCTTATGTTTTATTCTATGTGTTATACAGTACAGCGGTCGTAAGAACGCTGCTCCTTAACTTGTCCTCCACCTTTTAGGTGACTGACTGCAATCATCTCAATTCGGACGATTGACACCCCCTGCTAGTGGCCGATTGTCCGCGAATGTGCAGGGGGCAGCATTGCACAAGCATTTCACAAGAATGCCCAACATTTAGTATATTGACCCCAATGTCTAAATTGCTTATCTGTGTGAAAGTTGCACGATACAAATGTCACTTTACTAATTTATTAATGCCTAGATTACAAGTGGCGCACTTACATTAGCATGCATGCGATATTGCAATATCTTGCCCATGTTAACTTTTAAATCCCATCCTGATAGAATCGCGTCTGTAGTCACAATCTCTCAGGATGGTCTTAGAAAGGATGTCCCTCGGGACAGATGATCTGGACAGAACCACCAAGAGACCAATTCTCTCGACCAGTTGTCCAGGGAAATCTGTTGAGACGGATACGAATGATCGCCGTTGCACTGCCTCAGCATGCACAGCTGTAACGGTCTGAGACAGAACCTGGCAAAGGGAATTATGTCTGTGCTGAACACCATGAGACCAATTACCTCCATACACTGAGCCACAGATGGCCTTAAGGAGATCCGGAGGGCAAGGCATGACAAAACTAGATTGCAACATCTCTGGTCTGTTAGAAAAATTCATTGATATTGAGTCTATTATAGTACCCAGGAATTCTACCCTGGTGCTTGGAATAAGAGAACTCTTTTCTAAGTTTATCTTCAATCCATGAGATCAAAGAAGAGAGAGAAGAGATACAGAATGGTCCTCCGCCAGACGAAAGTATGGTGCTTGTCCCAGAATATCATCCAATTAGAGTACTACTGCTATACCTCGGGTTCTGGCAACAGCCAGGAGAGCCCCTAGAACCTTCGTAAAATTTCTTGGAGCAGTAGCTAGACCAAACGGAAGTGCAATGAACTGTAAGTGCTGGTCCAGGAATGCAAACCTTAGGAACTGGAAGTGATCCTTGTGGATTGGAATGTGAAGGTAGGCATCCTTTAGATCTATAGTGGTCATGAACTGTCCTTCCTGAACTAGAGGAAGGATTGACCTTATTGTCTCCATCTTCAACAAGGGGACATTTAGAAACTTGTTTAAGCACTTTAGGTCCAGAATTGGGCAGAAAGTTCCTTCCTTCTTTGGGACCAAAACCAGGTTTGAATAGTTTTCCAAACCTCTTTCTGCAATAGGAACCGGGACAATGACCCCTAAGGAGGACAGGTCCCGCATGCTCCCCAGAAAGGCTTCCCTCTATTCTGGTTTTGAAGACAGGCTTGAGAGGAGAAATCTGCCCTTGGGTGGATGAGATTTTAAACCTATCTTGTATCCCTGAGCTATGACCTCCAGGACCCATGGATCCTGCACGTCCCTGGACCAAGCATCTGAAAACAGCGAAGTCTGCCCCCTGCACGATTCAGCACCGAATCGGAGGACGCCACTTAATGCCATCTCGGTCTCGGCGGGCTTCTTGCTCTGCTTGAATTTATTCTAGGATTGAGCCGGCTTCCAAGTACTCTTGGTTTGCTCTGGTTTAGAGGAGGACCACTGACGTTGGGATTTCTCAGACCGAAAGGAACGAAAATTAGATCCTTGTCCTTTAGACTTGTTCTTTTTATCCTGTGGTAGGAAGGCACCCTTGCCCACTGTAACCGTGGAGATAATGGAGTCCAGGCCTGGACCAAATAAAATATTTCCCTTAAAAGGAAGGGAAAGTAGTCTAAACTTAGAAGTTATGTCCGCAGACCAGGACTTCAGCCAGAGCGCCCGACGGGTCTGTACTGAAAAACCAGAATCCTTAGCATTCAGGTGAATAATCTGCATGTTTGCATCACAGATAAAAGAATAAGCAATTCTCAAGGCTTTAATTCTTTCCTGGATAATGTCAAGGGGACCCTCGATCTTGATCAATTCCGCTAAGGAGTCGCACCAGTACGCTGCAGCTCCAACAACCGAGGCAACAGCTGCTGCCGGTTTAAACAAGTATCCCGTATGCTGAAACATTTTTCTAAGAAAAGTTTTCATCTTCTTATCCATCAGCACTCTAAACGACGAGCTATCCGCAAGTTGGATAGTAGTAAGCTTGGCTAGCATGGAGATAGCACCATCCACCTTAGGAACGGAACCCCACAACTCCAATTAAGAGTCCGGGACCAGGAATAATTTTTTAAAGGACGACGAAGGGGAAAAGAAGGATCCAATTCTATTCCACTTGTTCTTAATAATGTTCAACATTTTAACAGGTACAGGAAAAGTTAGTGGCGCTACCCTGTCCTCGTAAACTCTGTCTAATTTAGGGATCAAAGGTTCATCAGGCAACTTGGCCTCTGGAACCTCTAATGTAGACAGAACCTCCTTTAGAAGAAAACGTAAGTGTTCAATCTTAAATCTAAAGGCTGGTTCCTCCGTAGCAGGAGGCCAAGAGGTAGCAGACTTTGATCCAGAAAGTTCACCCTCTGAAGACTCAGAGTGTGACCTATCCTTGGATAATTGAAAAACAGATAAATCCAATAAATCACTTAATGACCCCTGGACAGGAGAGCTATGTTTAACCTTTCGTTTGCGCTTGGCAGGGCGAGGTAAAGCACCAAGGGCCTCAGACACTGCTGTTTTTAACAGCGCAGTAAAGTCTGATGGTAAAAGGCTCCCTCCAGATGGAGGATCAGGCGTGCTACGGGAAGCTGCATGTGATGATGGAGATGACTGATGGGTATGCACCTCACAGGAAGGCGAGTCCTCAGAGGAAGCTTGTTGAGGCATGTGGAACATAGTTGAGAGGGTGGGCATACCAAGGCCTCCTCACAATATAAACAGATATTACTATCCGGAATAGAGGGAGTACCTTCAAGAATATCAGATTTCTCCATAGCTTAAACTAATGACAGTAGGACACAGAATAAAAAGATCTTTTATTTCTCACAAAAACTGCACCTTTATACTCCCAATAGCTGGGGCACTCACCACCTCTTGGACCCAGACAATACCGAGAAAAAGAGTCGTCTCTGACAGCCAGCTAAGTCAGGAAAGAGGAAACAAAGTGCGACCACTCCCGGTCACGTGGTGCGCAGGGCAGAACCGCCCCTCCTATGAGAAAAAGCATGCCAAGCTACAAGCTGCGCAGCATTCAAAGTGAAAGTAAAAACCTGTGTGTTCCAGCCACATAACAAACAGTCTATGAGCCCAATAAACCTCACACATAAAGCAGCATTAAATCAAAGCTTCACATTCAATTAATCCCCACTGTTCAATAATCCCCCTCAGGAGATATTAACCCATGATTCTATTAAGATTAAGGGAGCCACACTATGACACTGTCTTCTAGCGTTTTCAACATATGTAAAAATTGAAACCAGAATCCCTGCTGTGGAACAGAAACACACCCTCTCAAGTGTGACAGTCTTGTAGCATTGCTCCTGACATGGACTTGAGTGAGAAAAACAAGCAGACAGTAAAACTCGTCAACACTGATTTCTTAGGAGCTGTTAGCAGGCAGTCTGGAAGGGTTCACAGAAAGACTCTCCCTGCATTTTCCGACTCTAACTTTCATCAATGCTCTCACTGAGAGGCTGACAAGACTACTTAAAACTCCAGTCTGATATCGAAGGGCAGATACCCCTCCTAAGGGACTACTCCGAAGTCTTCTGACACTTCTCTGCCATCCTCCTGTGACCAAAGGCAAATAATGACTAGGGGTGGGGGAAGTGGGAGAGTTATTTAAGCTTTTGGCTGGGGTGTCTTTGCCTCCTCCTGGTGGCCAGGTTCAGTATTTCCCAACAGGAATGATGCCGTAGACTCTCCTTATATTAAAAGCAAATTTATGGTGGATTTTGAAAATCCGCCCAAAAAAAGAATACACTTACAGCACTCAAGAGCTATCAATGTTTATATATATATTTATATATATATATATATATATATATATATAACATCACATTTGTGATGAAATGATTATCTGTTATTTACAATAAGTATTTTATAAATAGTTTTCAGAGGTGTGTAGAAAGGGATGAAAATTTGTGGAAATTTTTTTATCATCCCTTTCCACACACCTCTGAAAACTATTTATCAAATACTTGTTGTAAATAATAGATATGTGCATGGCGAAAAAATTTGGTTCGGTTCGGATCGATTCTGAATTTTTCGAATTTCGGTTCGGATCGATTCGAATTCGGAAAATTTTGAATCGATTCGGTTCGGATTCGTTTCGGATTCATTCGGATTCGAAGAAATTCGTCTGGATTCGGTTCGATTCGGTTCAGTTTGGTTCGGTTCGGAAAATTCGGAATTTCGGTAAGTGTTAGGTGGGATTAGACTAGTATTATGTACTGTATATTAGGTGTAACCCATAGCAGAGTGATATAACCTAATATACTGTACAATACTAGTGTAATCCATGGCCATCCGAATTTACCGAATAAATCCGAACTAATTCGGATTTATTCTGTAAATTTGGCAGTATTTTAATTTGGTAATTCGGTTCGATCCGAATCTCCGAATTTGCCGAATTTTCCTAATTTCCGAATCGATCCGAAACAAATTGCACAGATCTAGTAAATAACAGATAATCATTTCATCACAAATGTGATGTTATATATATATATACATTGATAGCTCTTGAGTGCTATAAGTGTATTCTTCTTTTGGGCGGATTTTCAAAATCCACCATAAATTTGCTTCAAGTTTAGACAATACACAGCACCATTAACTCATTCACTCTGTATTGACATAGTCCATAATAACTTTATGAAATATTGAAGTTATGAAGAGCCTTTTCCAAAAATTTACATAAGAAGTAGTGCCATTGTTTTTTTGTAAAATTATACATTCTCCTTATATTAAGAAAGAAATAAAGTCTAACATTACATAAAATAATAAACCAAATTATCCAAAATAAAAAAATTAAACCTAATCTCTATGAAAATAAAAACACCCCCTAATCTAATACTAAACTACCATTAGCCCTTAAAAGGGCCTTTTGTAGGGCATTGCCCTAAATTAAACAGCTCTTTTACCTTTAAAAACACTAAGTCTCCCCTCTAACAGTAAAACCCCCACCCACCAAACCCCCCAAAATAAAAAAAATCTAACACTAAAAAATACTAAACTACCCATTGCCCCTAAAGCAGCATTTGTATGAGCATTGCCCTTAAAAGTGCATTCAGCTATTTTACAATTGCCCAAAAGCCCTGATCTAAAAAAAAAAAAAAAGTCTAATACCCAGATAGGTACTCACGGTTCCTGAAGTTGGGCAGTAAGTCTTCTTCCAAGCGGCAACCTCTTCCATCTTCATCCAGGACCACGGAACTGAAGACCGGCGACCAAAGAACTGATTAACGATGACCGAAGAACTGAAGACCGGCGACCGCGAAGCCAAGGAGCTAGGAGGATCCTCTTTGTACGATCTCCGCCGTACACTGAATATTGAATGCAAATTACGCGTTTAAATATGGCGTCACCTGCATTCCTATTGGCTGATTTGAACAGCCAATATGATTTCAGTAGCTCTCATCCTATTGGCTGATTTGAATTTGAATAAACAAATAAGCCAATAGGAATGCTAGTGACTTATTTTTATTTATTTTTAAGTAATGTTAGGTTTTTTTATTTTAATTGTAATTTAGGATTTTTTAATTTAGGTAATTGAGGTTAATTTAGGGGGTGTTATTTTTGATAATTTTGTTTATTATTTTATGTAATGTTAGACTTTTATTTTTTGTAATTTTAGATTAATTTAAATTTAGTTGTTTTTTTTTTTTCAAGTAATGTTAGGTTTTTTATGTTAATTGTAATTTAGGATTTATTATGTTAATTGTAATTTAGGATTATTTTAATTTATGTAATGAGGTTAATTCAGGGGGCTTAGTGATCAGTTATTTGCAATATGGGGGCATGGCGGATTAGGGCTTAATAGTTTAAATGGCTAGATTGCTTTGTGGGGCATGGCGGATTAGGGGTTAATAGTTTAAATAGATATGTATCAAAAATTAAAAAAGAAAAGAGCAGTTAACAAATCATTAACTACTAAAGAGTAACCAAGACCGCACTAGAGTACAGAAAAATAGGCTTTAATGCATCTGTCTGCTGAACTTAATCTAAGGCTTGTGATAGCCCTGAAGAGGTTTGTGTTTTTGGCCATTTTTACCCCTTTGCAAGCACGCCTGAATATCCTGCAGTTTGATGTTTCAAATAACTCAAATGTATCCATTTCTCTGAATACACAAGCTGAAAAGAGGTTTGGGAGTCTGCTTTTGCACTTATGTGCTCCTATTTTCCAGGCAGTTGTGGGTGCCACTGAAGAGTCTTTTGCAAGGACATTTGTTCACATACTTATGTATATGTTTTTTATGTATTTTTATCATTGTGGTGTATTTAAGTATGCTTAGCAGACAGATGCATTAAAGCCTATTAAACTGTGGTCACTCTTTAGTAATTAATGATTTCTTAAGTGCTCTTTTCTTTTTTAATTTTTGATACATAATTACTAGTGACTATCAGTACATTGTTACATAGTACAAGCAGCCTGAGTAATAGTATGAGCTAACTCTTTTGTATAGTTTTAATAGATACTTTGCGATATGGGGGCATAGTGGATTAGGGGTTAATAGTTTAAATAGCTAGTTTGCGTTGTGGGGCATGACGGTCTAGCGGTTAATAAATTTATTATAAGTTGCGATGTGAGGGGGGTGGCGGATAGAGGGGTTTTGACGTGTCGGGTTAGATTTCAATGGGAAAAACGTCTCAAAAAGCACCATTTTCCTGTTTTAGACCTAGATGAGCTGGGTGTAATTTTTGTTACTGTATCTGCAGCCTCCGACCGTGTATTAACGTCGTGCGGGTATTGGAAATTGGGTATTATTTAAAGATTAGGGGCTTCTGATACTTTGTATGGGACACAATATGTTTTCTGCAGAAGGAGAGCGGTTGCCGAAATTGAGTTATAAATTGAGTTATGACGGGCCGATGGAAGCAGTCGATAAACGATATTGCTTCAGACAACATATTTATCGGTTTGCGAGTGCACACGATGGAATTACGGCTAGATGGAAACGAGTTCTAAGAGATTTGACATTTTGTGCAAATTTGGACTAAATACATAGGGCTGCCCAAGTAACTTCAGCCTATCGGCAGCATAGAGGGAGCTCTGAAGCAGGATATCTTTGACACATATTACCTCTAATATTATAGTAAACCAACATATTAGCACTATCGGATACCAACAAGGAACCTATAACACACCTGTGCTTTGAAAACTGTGATGTTGAAATAATGAAATAACATCTAAGCAATCACTTTCTTGTTTTCCTAGAAATGAGTACCCTAATATGATGATGGGTTGTCCAGGTCTTGCAAAAAACATCCCATGAAACAGCATTTTAACCCACTGCAAAGATAAAAAAGAAACAAAAGGAACACATTTATCAGCAGAAGTGATACATACATTTTAATTAGTCATGACAAAGATATTGGCCTCTATTTATCAAGGTCTGTCGGACGCCCGCCGTATTCAGCATTGCACCAGCAGCTCACAAGAGCTGCTTGTGCAACGCCCGCCCCCTGCAGACTCCCGGCCAATGGGCCGCCAGCAGGGGGGTGTAAATCAACCCAATCGTACTTGATCGGGTTGATTTCCGGCGATGTCTGTCCGCCTGCTCAGAGCAGGCAGACAGGTTATGGAGCAGCGGTCTTTGTGACCGCTGCTTCATAACTGCTGTTTCTGGCGAGCCTGCAGGCTCGCCAGAAACACGGGGCATCAAGCTCCATTCGGAGCTTGATAAATATGCCCCATTGTGTAAACAGAGTAAGGTTATATTATAGAGCAGTGCTTGACAAATATGTTTAAAAATTAGGGGCCAGTAAGAATACTTAGGAGCCAGACATATTTTTAGGAGCCAGACAGTTGGATTTGTATTATGCATACATACATGTTATAGTAATCCTGACTGAAGACCCACACAGCAACTAAATATTTATATACTTTCTATAATGTCTTGCTGCTTATTAATCAATTCAATTATTCAAATCATAGTTTGTTAACGAATGTCCAATAAATAATACCATATTTGCAAATATAAAATGTATTTAACTATGAGCTCTCACTGTCCAGGTAAACAGACAGCATCTACCGGTAACACGAAAGTACTTTATAGAGAGAAACATAACAGTGAGACAAATGATCATCATCACTATAATGCACAATACATATTTTACGTAGGAAGGAAGAAAGAAGAAAAAAGAAAATTAAAAGAAATGAAAGGAGACTTTGACTTTAAAACAATTTATTTTACAATATCTTACACATTACATAATTTTTTTACAAATGCATAATCAAATTTTCATTTTCAAAATCACAAATTACATTTTCTATGCTCCACTTAGATTTAAACGATTCTAAATCATGAATCATCTTACAAAATTGATAATCGATCTTTACTCTGGATGCTACTAATAAACTAAACACATGTAATACATTAGTCATACCAACACCAGTTATCTTACATTTTCTACTTTTAAGAATAGCCAACTTTGTCTGTCCTAACAAAAAGTTAGCTAAAATAATATAATGCATTTTAACAAAATTGTATTGAATTCCAAAATATAAAAGTAGTACAGTATCCCACAAAAGTGAATACACCCCTCACATTTTTGAAAATATTTTATGATATCTTTTCATGTCACAACACTGAAGAAATAACACTTTGCTACAATGTAAAGTAGTGAGTGTACAGCCTGTATATCAGTATCTAACCCCCAAGTGGTCTTCACCTGTCCTGAAGTCCAGCGGAGAAGGTCCTGTTCCAGGCGGTGAAGTCTTCTTCCAAGCGGCAACCTCTTCTTTCTTCTTCCAGGAACCAGCCGGCGTGGAGCGGAGGGGGGAGTTGAAGACCGATGACCGCAGAGCTGAAGACCGGCGAGCCTGGAACTAAAGACTGGCGAGCCTGGAACTGAAGACCGGCGAGCCTGGAACTGAAGACCGGTGACCGCGGAGCCATGGAGCATGGTGGATCCTCTTCATACGATCTCCGCTGTACACTGAATAGGAATTCAAGGTCCGCAATCAAAAATGGCGACCCTTGAATTCCTATTGGCTGATTTGAGCCTTCAAATTCAAATCAGCCAATAGGATGAGAGCTACTGAAATTCTATTGGCTGATTTGAATCAGCCGCTTGAGGTTACCGCTTGGAAGAAGACTTCACCGCCTGGAACATGACCTTCTCCACCTGACTTCAGGACAGGTGAGGACCACTTGGGGGTTAGACTTAGGGTTTTTTAAGGTTATTTGGGGGGGTGTATTTTATTTAGATAGGGTGGGCAGAAAAAGAGCTAAATGCCCTTTTAAGGGCAATGCCCAACAAATGCCCTTTTCAGGGCAATGGGTAGTTTAGGGTTTTTAGTGTTAGGTTATTTTATTTGGGGGGTTTGGTGGGTGGGGGGTTTTACTGTTATGGGGGTTGTGTATTTTCTTGAAAAAGAGCTGATTATCTTGGGACAATGCCCTGCATAAATCCCTTTTAAGGGTTACAGGTAGTTTATTAGATTAGGGGGTGTTTTTATTTTGGGGGGCTTTTTTATTTTCATAGGCCTAGATTTGGAGTTTGGCGGTAGCCATGAAAACCAGCGTTAGAGGCTCCTAACGCTGGTTTTAGGCTACCGCCGGTATTTGGAGTCACTCAAAAAAGGGTCTAACGCTCACTTTTCAGCCGCGACTTTTCCATACCGCAGATCCCCTTACGTCATTTGCGTATCCTATCTTTTCAATGGGATCTTTCTAACTCCGGTATTTAGAGTCGTGTCTGAAGTGAGCGTTAGAATTCTAACGACAAAACTCCAGCCGCAGAAAAAAGTCAGGAGTTAAGAGCTTTCTGGGCTAACGCCGGTTCATAAAGCTCTTAACTACTGTGCTCTAAAGTACACTAACACCCATAAACTACCTATGTTCCCCTAAACCGAGGTCCCCCCACATCGCCGCCACTTGATTACATTTTTTTAACCCCTAATCTGCGGACCACCACCTACGTTATACTTATGTACCCCTAATCTGCTGCCCCTAACACCGCCGACCCCTGTATTATATTTATTAACCCCTAACCTGCCCCCCACAACGTCGCCGCCAGCTACCTACAATAATTAACCCCTAATCTGCCGACCGCAAAGCGCCGCCACCTACATTATAGCTATGTACCCCTAATCTGCTGCCCCTAACACCGCCGACCCCTATATTATATTTATTAACCCCTAATCTGCCGCCCTCAACGTCGCCTCCACCTGCCTACACTTATTAACCCCTAATCTGCTGACCGGACCGCTCCGCTATTATAATAAAGTTATTAACCCCTAATCCGCCTCACTAACCCTATAATAAATAGTATTAACCCCTAATCTGCCCTCCCTAACATCGCCGACACCTAACTTCAAACATTAACCCCTAATCTGCCAACCGGAGCTCACCGCTATTCTAATAAATGCATTAACCCCTAAAGCTAAGTCTAACCCTAACACTAACACCCTCCTAACTTAAATATAATTTAAATCTAACGAAATAAATTAACTCTTATTAAATAAATTATTCCTATTTAAAGCTAAATACTTACCTGTAAAATAAATCCTATTATAGCTACAATATAAATTATAATTATATTAAAGCTATTTTAGGATTTATATTTATTTTACAGGTAACTTTGTATTTATTTTAACCAGGTACAATAGCTATTAAATAGTTAAGAACTATTTAATAGCTAAAATAGTTAAAATAATTACAAAATTACCTGTAAAAAAATCCTAACCTAAGTTACAATTAAACCTAACACTACACTATCAATAAATTAAATAAAATACCTACAATTACCTACAATTAAACCTAACACTACACTATCAATAAATTAAATAAAATACCTACAATTACCTACAATTAAACCTAACACTACACTATCAATAAATAAATTAAATACAATTCCTACAAATAACTACAATGAAATAAACTAACTAAAGTACAAAAAATAAAAAAGAACTAAGTTACAAAAAATAAAAAAATATTTACAAACATAAGAAAAATATTACAACAATTTTAAACTAATTACACCTACTCTAAGCCCCCTAATAAAATAACAAAGCCCCCCAAAATAAAAAAATGCCCTACCCTATTCTAAATTACTAAAGTTCAAAGCTCTTTTACCTTACCAGCCCTGAACAGGGCCCTTTGCGGGGCATGCCCCAAGAAGTTCAGCTCTTTTGCCTGTAAAAAAAAACATACAATACCCCCCCCCAACATTACAACCCACCACCCACATACCCCTAATCTAACCCAAACCCCCCTTAAATAAACCTAACACTAAGCCCCTGAAGATCTTCCTACCTTATCTTCACCATACCAGGTTCACCGATCGATCCAGAAGAGCTCCTCCGATGTCCTGATCCAAGCCCAAGCGGGGGGGCTGAAGAGGTCCATGATCCGGCTGAAGTCATCATCCAAGCGGGAGCTGAAGAGGTCCATGATCCGCCTGAAGTCTTCATCCAAGCGGGAGCTGAAGAGGTCCATGATCCGGATGAAGTCTTCTATCAACGGCATCTTCAATCTTCTTTCTTCGGGAGCCATCATCTTCCATCCGACGCGGAACATCCTCTTCTCCCGACGCCTACTAGCCGAATGACGGTTCCTTTAAATGACGTCATCCAAGATTGCGTCCCTCGAATTCCGATTGGCTGATAGGATTCTATCAGCCAATCAGAATTAAGGTAGGAATATTCTGATTGGCCGATGGAATCAGCCAATCAGAATCAAGTTCAATCCGATTGGCTGATCCGATCAGCCAATCAGATTGAGTTTGCATTCTATTGGCTGATCGGAACAGCCAAAAGAATGCGAGCTCAATCTGATTGGCTGATTGAATCAGCCAATCGGATTGAACTTGATTCTGATTGGCTGATTCCATCAGCCAATCAGAATATTCCTACCTTAATTCCGATTGGCTGATAGAATCCTATCAGCCAATCGGAATTCGAGGGACGCCATCTTGGATGACGTCATTTAAAGGAACCGTCATTCGGCTAGTAGGCGTCGGGAGAAGAGGATGTTCCGCGTCGGATGGAAGATGATGGCTCCCGAAGAAAGAAGATTGAAGATGCCGTTGATAGAAGACTTCATCCGGATCATGGACCTCTTCAGCTCCTGCTTGGATGAAGACTTCAGCCGGATCATGGACCTCTTCAGCCCCCCGCTTGGGCTTGGATCAGGATATCGGAGGAGCTCTTCTGGATCGATCGGTGAACCTGGTATGGTGAAGATAAGGTAGGAAGGTCTTCAGGGGCTTAGTGTTAGGTTTATTTAAGGGGGGTTTGGGTTAGATTAGGGGTATGTGGGTGGTGGGTTGTAATGTTGGGGGGGGTATTGTATGTTTTTTTTTACAGGCAAAAGAGCTGAACTTCTTGGGGCATGCCCCGCAAAGGGCCCTGTTCAGGGCTGGTAAGGTAAAAGAGCTTTGAACTTTAGTAATTTAGAATAGGGTAGGGCATTTTTTTATTTTGGGGGGCTTTGTTATTTTATTAGGGGCTTAGAGTAGGTGTAATTAGTTTAAAATTGTTGTAATATTTTTCTTATGTTTGTAAATATTTTTTTATTTTTTGTAAC
Source organism: Bombina bombina (assembly GCF_027579735.1). Taxonomy (NCBI): domain Eukaryota; kingdom Metazoa; phylum Chordata; class Amphibia; order Anura; family Bombinatoridae; genus Bombina; species Bombina bombina. The sequence goes on from NC_069499.1 coordinate 914,278,334, forward strand.
TTAGTTCTTTTTATTTTTTGTACTTTAGTTAGTTTATTTCATTGTAGTCATTTGTAGGAATTGTATTTAATTTATTTATTGATAGTGTAGTGTTAGGTTTAATTGTAACTTAGGTTAGGATTTATTTTACAGGTAATTGTAATTATTTTAACTATTTTAGCTATTAAATAGTTCTTAACTATTTAATAGCTATTGTACCTGGTTAAAATAAATACAAAGTTACCTGTAAAATAAATATTAATTCTAAAATAGCTATAATATAATTATAATTTATATTGTAGCTATATTAGGATTTATTTTACAGGTAAGTATTTAGCTTTAAATAGGAATAATTTATTTAATAAGAGTTAATTAATTTCGTTAGATTAAAATTATATTTAATTTAGGGGGGTGTTAGTGTTAGGGTTAGACTTAGCTTTAGGGGTTAATACATTTATTAGAATAGCGGTGAGCTCCAGTCGGCAGATTAGGGGTTAATAATTGAAGTTAGGTGTTGGCGATGTTAGGGAGGGCAGATTAGGGGTTAATACTATTTATTATAGGGTTAGTGAGGCGGATTAGGGGTTAATAAATTATAATAGCGGTGCGGTCCGGTCGGCAGATTAGGGGTTAATAAGTGTAGGCAGGTGGAGGCGACGTTGTGGGGGGCAGATTAGGGGTTAATAAATATAATATAGGGGTCGGCGGTGTTAGGGGCAGCAGATTAGGGGTACATAGGGATAATGTAAGTAGCGGCGGTTTACGGAGCGGCAGATTAGGGGTTAAGAATAATATACAGGGGTCAGCGATAGCGGGGGGGCGGCAGAATAGGGGGTTAATAATTGTAAGGTTAGGGGTGTTTAGACTCGGGGTACATGTTAGAGTGTTAGGTGCAGACGTAGGAAGTGTTTCCCCATAGGAGCCGCGTTAGGAGCTGAACGCGGCTTTTTTTGCAGGTGTTAGGTTTTTTTTCAGCTCAAACAGCCCCATTGTTTCCTATGGGGGAATCGTGCACGAGCACGTTTTTGAGGCTGGCCGCGTCCGTAAGCAACTCTGGTATCGAGAGTTGCAGTGGCATTAAATATGCTGTACGCTCCTTTTTTGGAGCCTAACGCAGCCATTCTGTGGACTCTCAATACCAGAGTTATTTTAAAGGTGCGGCCAGAAAAAAGCCAGCATTAGCTATGCGGGTCGTTACCGACAAAACTCTAAATCTAGCCGATAGGGATTAGGTGTAATTTTTGTAAAATTTTGTAATTTTCTTTATTATTTTCTGTAATCTTAGAATTTTTTATTTTCTGTAATTGTAGCTTAAAGGGATAGTCTACTCCAGAATTTTGATTAGACTATCCCTTTAATTTATATTTAGTTTATTTGTATTTTTAAAGTAGTGTTAGGAGGATTTTTAATTTAATAGTAACTTTAGTATTTTGTAAATTAGGAAACTTGGGTTCATTTAGGGAGTGTTAGGTTAGTGGGGGTTAGGTTAAGGGTTAGGTTTATTGTGTTGTGGGCTATGGCGGTTTAGAGGTTAATACTTGAATAGGTTTATTGCGTTGTGGGCTTTGGCGGTTTAGGGGTTAATACTTGAATAGGTTTATTGTGTTGTGGGCTTTGGTGGTTTAGGGGTTAATACTTGATTAGGTTTATTGCGTTGTGGACTTTGGCGGTTTAGGGGTTAATACTTGAATAGTTTTTTTGCGTTGTGGGTTAATGGCGGATTAAGAGTTAATAGTTTTATTAGGTAGTTTGCGATGTTAGTGTTGGCGGATTTAGGGGTTAATAATTGAGTTATTACTTGCAGTGTGGGTTTGATGGCGGATATAGGGGTTAATACACTTTATTAGTTATTGCGGTGGGGGATTGCGGTTGACAGGTAGATAGACATTGCGCATGCGTTAGGTGTTAGTTTATTTTTGAAGGCATTTTCGGGATTTACGGTGCTCCCATACTCAGTGCAAGGCTTGCTACAGCTGCCTTTTATGGCGAGGTAAAAATGGAGTAAGATTTCTCATGTTAGCCTATGGGAGTAAAAATTGCGTGTGACGGGTGAAATATACGTGCCACATTTATATGCGGCGCTGTATATAGGATACCAAAACCATGCAAAAACCGTCGACGCCGCATATGTAATGGAGCCCCTGAAATACTTTAATTTCTTATTTATAAAATATTAAAACTTAAAATTATAGAATTTTTTTTTTCAAAAAAAGAAGTTTTTCAGAAAAATCAATATTATAATCAACAGCAGAGGTAACTTGTAAAGATGGTATTGAAAAAAACACAGCAGCCAAACTGTTTTCAACAAAACTCCTTTCTAATGCATATAAAGTGCTTTTAGGAAGAACAGACTTTACCATTTCCATCAGCTGAGAAACAAACCTAGCTGACTGAATTTGTACTTTTTTTGCCAAATCAGAAGCTTAAACCCATTTAAAACAAGTAAAGTCTACTAAATGTTAAACTTTAGTAACTCCAGCCTTTACAAAAATGGAAACCAAACTCTTAGAACTAAAATGTTCAATGTTAAAATATGGATTATAAAACAAAGGCTCCTCCAAAATCCAGAGAAAAAACTAAAGATTCCTCATTCCGTAAAAGTTTTAAAAGTTTTCAAGCATTTATAACAATGCCATAAAAAGGGGTAGCATTGATTACATCTATTTTACTCAAATCTATTAGAAACAACTGCTGATAATACCCCAAACCACCTACTCTATGAAGCAGCTTAAAACCAAGATATCTCCAAGAAGCATAACCATCATAAAAACATAATTTATGCTTACCTGATAAATTTATTTCTCTTGTAGTGTATCCAGTCCACGGATCATCCATTACTTATGGGATATTAACTCCTCCCCAACAGGAAGTGCAAGAGGATTCACCCAGCAGAGCTGCTATATAGCTCCTCCCCTAACTGCCATTACCAGTCATTCGACCGAAAACATGCAGAGAAAGGAAAACCATAGGGTGCAGTGGTGACTGTAGTTTAATGGAAAAATTACCTGCCTTAAAGTGACAGGGCGGGCCGTGGACTGGATACACTACAAGAGAAATAAATTTATCAGGTAAGCATAAATTATGTTTTCTCTTGTTAAGTGTATCCAGTCCACGGATCATCCATTACTTATGGGATACCAATACCAAAGCTAAAGTACACGGATGACGGGAGGGACAGGCAGGCTCTTTATACGGAAGGAACCACTGCCTGAAGAACCTTTCTCCCAAAAACAGCCTCCGAAGAAGCAAAAGTGTCAAATTTGTAAAATTTGGAAAAAGTATGAAGAGAAGACCAAGTTGCAGCCTTGCAAATCTGTTCAACAGAAGCCTCATTCTTAAAGGCCCAAGTGGAAGCCACAGCTCTAGTAGAATGTGCTGTAATTCTTTCAGGAGGCTGCTGTCCAGCAGTCTCATAGGCTAACCGTATTATGCTACGAAGCCAAAAGGAGAGAGAGGTAGCCGAAGCTTTTTGACCTCTCCTCTGACCAGAATAAACGACAAACAGGGAAGACGTTTGTCGAAAATCCTTAGTTGCCTGTAGATAAAATTTCAGGGCACGGACTACATCTAGATTGTGTAGCAGACGTTCCTTTTTCGAAGAAGGATTAGGGCACAAAGATGGAACCACAATCTCTTGATTGATATTCCTGTTAGTGACCACCTTAGGTAGGAACCCAGGTTTAGTACGCAGAACTACCTTGTCTGAATGAAAAATCAGATAAGGAGAATCACAATGTAAGGCAGATAACTCAGAGACTCTTCGAGCCGAGGAAATCGCCATTAAAAACAGAACTTTCCAAGATAACAACTTGATATCAATGGAATGAAGGGGTTAAAACGGAACCCCCTGTAAAACATTAAGAACTAAGTTCAAACTCCATGGTGGAGCAACAGTTTTAAACACAGGCTTGATCCTAGCTAAAGCCTGACAAAAAGCTTGAACGTCCGGAACTTCTGACAGACGTTTGTGTAAAAGAATGGACAGAGCTGAAATCTGTCCCTTTAAGGAACTAGCGGATAAACCCTTTTCTAAACCTTCTTGTAGAAAAGACAATATCCTCGGAATCCTAACCTTACTCCATGAGTAACTCTTGGATTCGCACCAATATAAGTATTTGCGCCATATCTTATGGTAAATCTTTCTGGTAACAGGCTTCCTAGCCTGTATTAAGGTATCAATAACTGACTCAGAAAAACCACGTTTTGATAAAATCAAGCGTTCAATTTCCAAGCAGTCAGCTTCAGAGAAATTAGATTTTGATGTTTGAAGGGACCCTGGATCAGAAGGTCCTGTTTCAGAGGTAGCGACCAAGGTGGACAGGATGACATGTCCACTAGATCTGCATACCAAGTCCTGCGTGGCCATGCAGGCGCTATTAGAATCACTGATGCTCTCTCCTGTTTGATTCTGGCAATCAATCGAGGAAGCATCGGGAAGGGTGGAAACACATAAGCCATCCCGAAGGTCCAAGGTGCTGTCAAAGCATCTATCAGAACCGCTCCCGGATCCCTGGATCTGGACCCGTAATGAGGAAGCTTGGCGTTCTGTCGCCATGAGATCTATCTCTGGTTTGCCCCAACGTCGAAGTATTTGGGCAAAGACCTCCGGATGAAGTTCCCACTCCCCCGGATGAAAAGTCTGACGACTTAAGAAATCCGCCTCCCAGTTCTCCACTCCCGGGATGTGGATTGCTGACAGGTGGCAAGAGTGAGACTCTGCCCAGCGAATTATCTTTGATACTTCCATCATTGCTAGGGAGCTTCTTGTCCCTCCCTGATGGTTGATGTAAGCTACAGTCGTGATGTTGTCCGACTGAAACCTGATGAACCCCCGAGTTGTTAACTGGGGCCAAGCCAGAAGGGCATTGAGAACTGCTCTCAATTCCAGAATGTTTATTGGTAGGAGACTCTCCTCCTGATTCCATTGTCCCTGAGCCTTCAGAGAATTCCAGACAGCGCCCCAACCTAGTAGGCTAGCGTCTGTTGTTACAATTGTCCAGTCCGGCCTGCTGAATGGCATCCCCCTGGACAGATGTGGCCGAGAAAGCCACCATAGAAGAGAATTTCTGGTCTCTTGATCCAGATTCAGAGTAGGGGACAAGTCTGAGTAATCCCCATTCCACTGACTTAGCATGCACAATTGCAGCGGTCTGAGATGTAGGCGTGCAAAGGGTACTATGTCCATTGCTGCTACCATTAAGCCGATCACCTCCATGCATTGAGCTACTGACGGGTGTTGAATGGAATGAAGGACACGGCATGCATTTTGAAGCTTTGTTAACCTGTCTTCTGTCAGGTAAATCTTAATTTCTACAGAATCTATAAGAGTCCCCAAGAAGGGAACTCTTGTGAGTGGAAAGAGAGAACTCTTCTTTTCGTTCACCTTCCATCCATGCGACCTTAGAAATGCCAGTACTAACTCTGTATGAGACTTGGCAGTTTGAAAGCTTGAAGCTTGTATCAGAATGTCGTCTAGGTACGGAGCTACCGCAATTCCTCGCGGTCTTAGTACCGCCAGAAGAGCACCCAGAACCTTTGTGAAGATTCTCGGAGCCGTAGCCAATCCGAATGAAGAGCTACAAACTGGTAATGCCTGTCTAGAAAGGCAAACCTTAGATACCGGTAATGATCTTTGTGAATCGGTATGTGAAGGTAAGCATCCTTTAAATCCACTGTGGTCATGTACTGACCCTTTTGGATCATGGGTAAAATTGTCCGAATAGTCTCCATTTTGAACGATGGAACTCTTAGGAATTTGTTTAGGATCTTTAAATCCAGGATTGGCCTGAAAGTTCCCTCTTTTTTGGGAACCACAAACAGATTTGAGTAAAACCCTTGTCCCTGTTCCGACCGTGGAACTGGATGGATTACTCCCATTAATAAAAGCTCTTGTACGCAGCGTAGAAACGCCTCTTTCTTTATTTGGTTTGTTGACAACCTTGACAGATGAAATCTCTCTCTTGGGGGAGAGTATTTGAAGTCCAGAAGGTATCCCTGAGATATTATCTCTAGCGCCCAGGGATCCTGGACATCTCTTGCCCAAGCCTGGGCGAAGAGAGAAAGTCTGCCCCCCACTAGATCCGTTCCCGGATCGGGGGCCCTCAATTCATGCTGTTTTAGGGGCACCAGCAGGTTTCCTGGCCTGCTTGCCCTTGTTCCAGGACTGGTTAGGTCTCCAGCCTTGTCTGTAGCGGGCAACAGATCCTTCTTGTTTTGGAGCAGAGGAAGTTGATGCTGCTCCTGCTTTGAAATTCCGAAAGGAACGAAAATTAGATTGTCTAGCCTTAGGTTTGGCTCTGTCTTGAGGCAGGGCATGGCCTTTACCTCCTGTAATGTCAGCGATAATTTCTTTCAATCCGGGCCCGAATAAGGTCTGCCTTTGAAAGGTATATTAAGAAATTTAGACTTAGAAGTAACGTCAGCTGACCAGGATTTTAGCCACAGTGCTCTGCGCGCCTGAATGGCGAATCCGGAATTCTTAGCCGTAAGCTTAGTTAAATGTACTACGGCATCTGATATAAATGAGTTAGCTAACTTAAGAGCTTTAAGTGTCCCTTCCAGAGACTCAAACCAAAATGCTGCTGCAGCCGTGACAGGCGCAATGCATGCAAGGGGTTGCAATATAAAACCTTGTTGAACAAACATTTTCTTAAGGTAACCCTCTAACTTTTTATCCATTGGATCTGAAAAGGCACAGCTATCCTCCACCGGGATAGTGGTACGCTTAGCTAAAGTAGAAACTGCTCCCTCCACCTTAGGGATCGTTTGCCATAAGTCCCGTGTGGTGGTGTCTATTGGAAACATCTTTCTAAATATCGGAGGGGGTGAGAACGGCACACCGGGTCTATCCCACTCCTTAGTAACAATTTCAGTAAGTCTCTTAGGTATAGGAAAAACGTCAGTACTCGACGGTACCGCAAAATATTTATCCAACCTACACATTTTTTCTGGTATTGCAACTGTGTTACAATCATTCAGAGCCGCTAACACCTCCCCTAGTAATACACAGAGGTTTTCCAGCTTAAATTTAAAATTTGAAATATCTGAATCCAATCTGTTTGGATCAGAACCGTCAGCCGCAGAATGAAGCTCTCCGTCCTCATGTTCTGCAAGTTGTGACGCAGTATCTGACATGGCCCTAACATTATCAGCGCACTCTGTTCTCACCCCAGAGTGATCACGCTTACCTCTTAGTTCTGGTAATTTAGCCAAAACTTCAGTCATAACAGTAGCCATATCCTGTAATGTGATTTGTAATGGCCGCCCAGATGTACTCGGCGCCACAATATCACGCACCCCCCGAGCGGGAGATGCAGGTACTGACACGTGAGGCGAGTTAGTCGGCATAACTCTCCCCTCGTTGTTTGGTGAAATGTGTTCAATTTGTACAGATTGACTTTTATTTAAAGTAGCATCAATACAGTTAGTACATAAATTTCTATGGGCTCCACTTTGGCATTAGCACATATAGCACAGATGTCTTCCTCTGAATCAGACATGTTTAACACACTAGCAAATAAACTAGCAACTTGGAAATACTTTTCAAGTAATTTACTATAATATGAAAACGTACTGTGCCTATAAGAAGCACAGAAAGAGTTATGACAGTTGAAAGTTAATAAACTGAAAGGTTATAGCATCAAATCTTTGTAAAAAACACAATTTTAGCAAAGGCTTGTTCCCATTAGCGAAGGATAACTAACCCTGATAGCAGAAAAAAAAGTTACAGAAATAAACGTTTTTTATCACAGTCAACTACAATCTCACAGCTCTGCTGTGAATGATTACCTCCCTCAAAACAAGTTTTGAAGACCCCTGAGTTCTGTTAGAGATGAACCGGATCATGCAGGAAATACAATGAGCTTCTGACTGAATTTTTTTACCAACCCCTCACACACAACAGTGAGAGAGATCAGTAAACTGTCATAAATTAAATAAAACAACTGCCAAGTGGAAAAAATAATGCCCAAAACATTTTATTCACCCAGTACCTCAGAAAATGAAACGATTTTACATGCCAGCAAAAAATGTTTAACATAAATTAAGTGTTATTAAAGAGCCTGTTGCCAGTCCCTGCAAATTAGGCTAAAGTCTTATGCACACAGTATAATTCCAGTGAAGTGCCATTCCCCAGAATACTGAAGTGTAAAATATACATACATGACAGCCTGATACCAGTTGCTGCTACTGCATTTAAGGCTGAGTTTACATTATATCGGTATGGCAGAATTTTCTCATCAATTCCATTGTCAGAAAATAATAAGCTGCTACATACCTCTTTGCAGATTAATCTGCCCGCTGTCCCCTGATCTGAAGTTTACCTCTCCTCAGATGGCCGAGAAACAGCAATATGATCTTAACTACGCCGGCTAAAATCATAGTAAAAACTCAGGTAGATTCTTCTTCAAATTCTACCAGAGAAGGAATAACACACTCCGGTGCTATTATAAAATAACAAACTTTTGATTGAAGGTATAAAACTAAATATAATCACCATAGTCCTCTCACACATCCTATCTAGTTGTTGGGTGCAAGAGAATGACTGGTAATGGCAGTTAGGGGAGGAGCTATATAGCAGCTCTGCTGGGTGAATCCTCTTGCACTTCCTGTTGGGGAGGAGTTAATATCCCATAAGTAATGGATGATCCGTGGACTGGATACACTTAACAAGAGAAACAATAGTCTTTGCAAAAACTGAAGTCTAAAAGTTGCTGTTCTGCTTTTTAAATCTATCAAAGCCTGACCACCTTCACTTACTGGCGGATTCAGAACAATCAATAAATCTATGCCACATCATAGAGGCAATTAAGTTATTAATAACTAAAACTCTCCCTCTATATGATAACGACAGCAGCCATTTCCATTTTTGCAACCTCTCCTCTATCCTGTCCAAAACTCCCTCCCAATTCAAATGTATAACTTCATCTGAGCCTGAAAAATCTCCTAGAATCTTAAAACCGGATCTGTTCCACTTTAATTTTTCAGGAAGACTTGGTGGAAAAGCCTCACTCCATTCCTTAAGCAACAGTGTTACATTTAGGCCAGTTTATTTTTGCTCCTGAAGCAATTTCATATATTTTTTGCCAATTACAGAGCACAATAACATCTTGTTTATTACGCACAAACACATATACATCATCAGCATATGCAGATACTTTTATAGAAATAGGAACCTGTATATGAGGTAAACCTAAACCAACTAGATGGTCTCTTAATTTAATCAGTAATGGCTCAATTGTAAGAGAATACAGCATTCCAGAAAGTGGACATCCCTGCCTAATACCAGTTTGAACAGGGAAAGGACTACTAAGTTCACCATTTATCTTAAGAACACTAAATATATTGTTATATAAAAGTTGTATAGCAGAAATAAATTGAGGACCAAAACCATAAGCATGCAAAGTACTGAAGAGGTAATCATGTTCAACTCTGTCAAAAGCCTTCTGTTGTTCTAGTGAAATTATACCCACATTAATATTAAACAATTTGAAAACTGCTATAGAATCCCTTAATAAAGAAATATTATCATGAATATACCTATTAGGAATACTGTAGGTTTGATCAGGGTGCACTACAGAACCTATAACTTCTCTCAAGCGCGTTGCCAAAGCTTTAGAAAAATGTTTATAGTCTGTACACAACAGAGAAACTGGTCTCCAATTTCTTATGTCAGTCAAATCTCCTTTTTTAGGCTGCACGCCGACAACTTAAGGGCAGTTCTCTGACCTGTAAGGATTTCTTAAGGACCAAGTGAACATCTTCACCAATAATAGTCCAGAAATGCTTATAGAAATCAACAGGAAGCCTATCAATTCAATCAAACTGCTTAAAGCAGAAGTCAGTTCATCAAATGTTAAAGGTTTTTTAAGGTCCTCCACATCCTAATCCTTGAGCTTTGGGAGAGAACTGAGGAGCTGCTGTGTAGCAGAATCTGATCCATTATAGACTTTTATACTGAACAGCTCTGTATAGAAATTCACAGCAAAGTTTCTCATCTACTTTTTCTCAGTGAGCTCCAAACCATTTGAGTCCTTTAGATAATGCATCACTTTCTTTTGTCCATTTTTCTTCTCAAGTCCAAAGAAATATTGTGATGATATCCATAGCTGTTGCAACTTGAAAGCGAGATCTTACTAGCGCACCCTGAACCCTACTATCCAATAGGTTAGCTAAAAACTGTTTTTTTTTACTTTAAATCTTCATACAACCCAACATTAAGAAAGCTATCAATGGCTTTTTGAAGTTGCAAAATTTCCTGCTCCAGAACTCTCATGCTATTATTTACACTTGCAGACATTCACTAACTATACTGTTGACAAAAAACTTTTATTTGTACTTTTCCTATATCCCAACATTGCCTTAATGTTGCAAAATATTTTTTTATTTCTGACCATTGTTTTCAAAAAGGCAAAACATTCTAAAAATTGCATATCCATATTAATGACAATTAAAATGCCAATATGAACTATGGGTGAAAGTTTATGGCAGAACTAAATTACAAAGAACCATTGCATGATCAGAAAAAAACATTAGAAAACAATGTGACAAATGCTGAACCTGGCCACCAGGAGGAGGCAAAAACACCCCAGCCAAATGCTTAAATACCTCTCCCACTTCCCCTATCCCCCAGTCATTCTGCCGAGGGAACAAGGAACAAGGAACAGTAGGATAAATATCAGGGTATAAAAGGTGCCAGAAGAAAATTATAATTTAGGCGGCCGCCCATCGAAGAACACGGGCGGGGGCCATGGACTCTCCTTGTACAGAAGGAAATTAAATTATCTGGTAAGCATAATTTATGTTTTCCTTCTTAATACAAGGAGAGTCCACAACATCATTCCTTACTGTTAAGAAACTTATACCCAAGCTCTAGAGGACACTGAATGATAATGGGAGGGACAAAAAGAGAGGCGGACCTTATTCTGAGGGCACCACAGCCGGCAAAAGCTTTCTCCTGATGGCTGCTTCAGCTGAAGCAAAAACATCAAACTTGTAAAATTCAGAAAAAGTGTGTAAGGAGGACCAGGTAGCCGCCTTACAAACCTAATCCATTGAGGCCTTGTTCTTAAAGGCCCAAGAGGATGCCACTGCTCTAGTAGAATGAGCCATAATTCTCTGAGGAGTCTAATAAGCTAAGCGGATAAGACTCCTCAACCAAAAGGATAAGGAAGTCAAAGAGACCTTCTGGCCCTTACGCTTCCCAAAGTATTCCACAAATAAGGAAGAAGCTTGTCTAAAATCCTTAGTAGCTTGAAGATAAAACTTCAAGGCCCAAACCATATCCAAATTATGAAGTAAACGTTCCTTCGAAGAGAAAGGATTAGGACACAATGAAGGGACCACATTCTCTTGATTGATGTTGCGTTCTGACACGATTTTAGGGAGAAACACTTACTTAGTACGTAGGACAGCCTTATCCGAATGGAATACAAGATAAGGAGGCTCACATTGCAAGGCGGCAATCTCAGATACTCTGCACGCCGAAGCAATAGCCAGTAGAAAGAGAACTTTCCAGGACAAGAACCTAATATCAATTTTATGCATAGGCTCAAACAGAGCCCATTCCAAAACCTTAAGAACCAGATTAAGACTCCAAGGGGGAGTTGGAGATCTGAACACAGGTCTGATCCTAATCAGAGCCTTAATGAAGGACTGAACATCTGGAAGCTCCGAGAGCAGGGCCGGACTGGGACCAAAATTAGGCCCGGGCATTTTAAGCCAGAGCAGCCCACTCCGGTATATATATATATATATATATATATATATATATATATATATATATATATAAATATATAAATATAATACAATAAATAATACAACACAAAATAACTTTTTTTTTTAAGGATGTACTTTTGTGGATTAAAAAAAAACACCTTTGGTACTAATTAAATATCTTGATGGCTTTTCACAGCAGTTATATTAATAGTTATTAATACTTAATAATGCTGCTGATAAAAGCTACCAAGGCTTTTTAAAACTGTATCTAAAAAATGTGTGTTATAATAGATCGAAAATAATAATAAAAAAAAAAAGTTTAAAGTGAAGGTCAATTTTCATCAATGAGTGCTCGGTTTTTAAAAATACTTTTAAAAACAGGGGCACTTTCACTGATGAAAATTAACATTGCACTGGATTTGAAGAAATACTTACCTTTTACTCCTGCAAAACCTGATCGCCGATCTCAGCCTCAGTTCCTCTGTACTGACGTCAGAAATGATGAAAACCGGCTTCCTCCAATCATGGCTTGCACCCCAGAGCGTCCAGCTCATGATGCCTGGCTGTGATTGGAGGAAGCCAGTTTCGGCATTGCTGTGGTCTACATCAGGAAGAAGAAGGAGGGGGATCGTCGATCAGGCTTTGCAGAAGTAAAAGGTAAGTATTTCTTCAAATCCAGTGCAATGTTAAATTTCATCAATGAAAGTGCCCCTGTTTTTAAAAGTATTTTTTGTGGGTATAAAAAACAGGCCGTCATGGCCAACTTTCTTGAATACAATTCTATAACTCAAGCTGACAAGCCCAACTATGGCGGCATATTTAAATATCTATAGAAACCCAGGACAGCAGCTTTTGGATTTTATTTTTTTTTTTTTTTTTACTTTCTGTGCAGCCAAGAAAGGGGAGGGAGGGTAAACCCGTTTAGCTCAGGATCACAGGAAGAAGATGCTGGGAAAAACACAAGCATGGCTTTTTAAAGGTAGGAAGCCTCCCACAAATCTGCAACACTGTTGCTAACTATGCACCACCTCTTCTCTTGTCTCTTTCCCTAATGCCTAAACCCTTAGGCCTAGATTTGGAGTTCGGCGGTAAAAGGGCTGTTAACGCTCCGCGGGTTTTTTTTCTGGCCGCACCATAAATTTAACTCTGGTATCGAGAGTTCAAACAAATGCTGCGTTAGGCTCCAAAAAAGGAGCGTAGAGCATTTTTACCGCAAATGCAACTCTCGATACCAGAGTTGCTTACGGACGCGGCCGGCATCAAAAACGTGCTCGTGCACGATTCTCCCATAGGAAACAATGGGGCAGTTTGAGCTGAAAAAAAACCTAACACCTGCAAAAAAGCAGCGTTCAGCTCTTAACGCAGCCCCATTGTTTCCTATGGGGAAACACTTCCTACGTCTGCACCTAACACTCTAACATGTACCCTGAGTCTAAACACCCCTAACCTTACACTTATTAACCCCTAATCTGCCGCCCCCGCTATCGCTGACCCCCTGCATTACACTTTTAACCCCTAATCTGCCGCTCCGTAAACCGCCGCCACCTACGTTATCCCTATGTACCCCTAATCTGCTGCCCTAACATCGCCGACCCCTATGTTATATTTATTAACCCCTAATCTGCCCCCCACAACGTCGCCGACACCTGCCTACACTTATTAACCCCTAATCTGCCGAGCGGACCTGAGCGCTACTATAATAAAGTTATTAACCCCTAATCCGCCTCACTAACCCTATCATAAATAGTATTAACCCCTAATCTGCCCTCCCTAACATCGCCGACACCTACCTTCAATTATTAACCCCTAATCTGCCGACCGGAGCTCACCGCTATTCTAATAAATGTATTAACCCCTAAAGCTAAGTCTAACCCTAACACTAACACCCCCCTAAGTTAAATATAATTTTTATCTAACGAAATAAATTAACTCTTATTAAATAAATGATTCCTATTTAAAGCTAAATACTTACCTGTAAAATAAATCCTAATATAGCTACAATATAAATTATAATTATATTATAGCTATTTTAGGATTAATATTTATTTTACAGGCAACTTTGTAATTATTTTAACCAGGTACAATAGCTATTAAATAGTTAAGAACTATTTAATAGTTACCTAGTTAAAATAATAACAAATTTACCTGTAAAATAAATCCTAACCTAAGATATAATTAAACCTAACACTACCCTATCAATAAAATAATTAAATAAACTACCTACAATTACCTACAATTAACCTAACACTACACTATCAATAAATTAATTAAACACAATTGCTACAAATAAATACAATTAAATAAACTATCTAAAGTACAAAAAATAAAAAAGAACTAAGTTACAGAAAATAATAAAATATTTACAAACATAAGAAAAATATTACAACAATTTTAAACTAATTACACCTACTCTAAGCCCCCTAATAAAATAACAAAGCCCCCCAAAATAAAAAATTCCCTACCCTATTCTAAAATACAAATATTACAAGCTCTTTTACCTTACCAGCCCTGAACAGGGCCCTTTGCGGGGCATGCCCCAAGAATTTCAGCTCTTTTGCCTGTAAAAAAAAACATACAATACCCCCCCCCCAACATTACAACCCACCACCCACATACCCCTAATCTAACCCAAACCCCCCTTAAATAAACCTAACACTACCCCCCTGATGATCTTCCTACCTTGTCTTCACCATGCCAGGTTCACCGATCCGTCCTGGCTCCAAGATCTTCATCCAACCCAAGCGGGGGCTAGACATCCACTGAAGAAGTCCAGAAGAGGGTCCAAAGTCTTCCTCCTATCCGGCAAGAAGAGGACATCCGGACCGGCAAACATCTTCTCCAAGCGGCATCTTCTATCTTCTTCCATCCGATGACGACCGGCTCCATCTTGAAGACCTCCAGCGCGGATCCATCCTCTTCTTCCGACGACTAGACGACGAATGACGGTTCCTTTAAGGGACGTCATCCAAGATGGCGTCCCTCGAATTCCGATTGGCTGATAGGATTCTATCAGCCAATCGGAATTAAGGTAGGAATTTTCTGATTGGCTGATGGAATCAGCCAATCAGAATATAGTTCAATCCGATTGGCTGATCCAATCAGCCAATCAGATTGAGCTCGCATTCTATTGGCTGTTCCGATCAGCCAATAGAATGCGAGCTCAATCTGATTGGCTGATTGGATCAGCCAATCGGATTGAACTATATTCTGATTGGCTGATTCCATCATCCAATCAGAAAATTCCTACCTTAATTCCGATTGGCTGATAGAATCCTATCAGCCAATCGGAATTCGAGGGACGCCATCTTGGATGACGTCCCTTAAAGGAACCGTCATTCGTCGTCTAGTCGTCGGAAGAAGAGGATGGATCCGCGCTGGAGGTCTTCAAGATGGAGCCGGTCGTCATCGGATGGAAGAAGATAGAAGATGCCGCTTGGAGAAGATGTTTGCCGGTCCGGATGTCCTCTTCTTGCCGGATAGGAGGAAGACTTTGGACCCTCTTCTGGACTTCTTCAGTGGATGTCTAGCCCCCGCTTGGGTTGGATGAAGATCTTGGAGCCAGGACGGATCGGTGAACCTGGCATGGTGAAGACAAGGTAGGAAGATCATCAGGGGGGTAGTGTTAGGTTTATTTAAGGGGGGTTTGGGTTAGATTAGGGGTATGTGGGTGGTGGGTTGTAATGTTGGGGGGGGGGGGTATTGTATGTTTTTTTTTACAGGCAAAAGAGCTGAAATTCTTGGGGCATGCCCCGCAAAGGGCCCTGTTCAGGGCTGGTAAGGTAAAAGAGCTTGTAATATTTGTATTTTAGAATAGGGTAGGGAATTTTTTATTTTGGGGGGCTTTGTTATTTTATTAGGGGGCTTAGAGTAGGTGTAATTAGTTTAAAATTGTTGTAATATTTTTCTTATGTTTGTAAATATTTTATTATTTTCTGTAACTTAGTTCTTTTTTATTTTTTGTACTTTAGATAGTTTATTTAATTGTATTTATTTGTAGCAATTGTGTTTAATTAATTTATTGATAGTGTAGTGTTAGGTTAATTGTAGGTAATTGTAGGTAGTTTATTTAATTATTTTATTGATAGGGTAGTGTTAGGTTTAATTATATCTTAGGTTAGGATTTATTTTACAGGTAAATTTGTTATTATTTTAACTAGGTAACTATTAAATAGTTCTTAACTATTTAATAGCTATTGTACCTGGTTAAAATAATTACAAAGTTGCCTGTAAAATAAATATTAATCCTAAAATAGCTATAATATAATTTATAATTATATTATAGCTATATTAGGATGTATTTTACAGGTAAGTATTTAGCTTTAAATAGGAATTAATTTATTTAATAAGAGTTAATTTATTTCGTTAGATAAAAATTATATTTAACTTAGGGGGGTGTTAGTGTTAGGGTTAGACTTAGCTTTAGGGGTTAATACATTTATTAGAATAGCGGTGAGCTCCGGTCGGCAGATTAGGGGTTAATAATTGAAGGTAGGTGTCGGCGATGTTAGGGAGGGCAGATTAGGGGTTAATACTATTTATGATAGGGTTAGTGAGGCGGATTAGGGGTTAATAACTTTATTATAGTAGCGCTCAGGTCCGCTCGGCAGATTAGGGGTTAATAAGTGTAGGTAGGTGTCGGCGACGTTGTGGGGGGCAGATTAGGGGTTAATAAATATAACATAGGGGTCGGCGATGTTAGGGGTAGCAGATTAGGGGTACATAGGGATAAAGTAGGTGGCGGCGATTTGCGGTCGGAAGATTAGGGGTTAATTATTTTAAGTAGCTTGCGGCGACGTTGTGGGGGGCAAGTTAGGGGTTAATAGATATAATACAGGGGTCGGCGGTGTTAGGGGCAGCAGATTAGGGGTACATAAGTATAACGTAGGTGGCGGTCGGCAGATTAGGGGTTAAAAATTTTAATCGAGTGGCGGCGATGTGGGGGGACCTCGGTTTAGGGGTACATAGGTAGTTTATGGGTGTTAGTGTACTTTAGGGTACAGTAGTTAAGAGCTTTATAAACCGGCGTTAGCCAGAAAGCTCTTAACTCCTGCTATTTTCAGGCGGCTGGAATCTTGTCGTTAGAGCTCTAACGCTCACTGCAGAAACGACTCTAAATACCGGCGTTAGGAAGATCCCATGAAAAGATAGGCTACGCAAATGGCGTAGGGGGATCTGCGGTATGGAAAAGTCGCGGCTGAAAAGTGAGCGTTAGACCCTTTAATCACTGACTCCAAATACCAGCGGGCGCCCAAAACCAGCGTTAGGAGCCTCTAACGCTGGTTTTGACGGCTACCGCCGAACTCTAAATCTAGGCCTTAGAATGTTACAGGCCCATTTAGGTCGCTATAATAACTTAAGGGTTAAAGGCCTATTCGGTCACTCCCCAGTCTAAGACTTAACAAACTTAACTAATAATGAATAAATGAAACTGACACACTTTTTGTGGGTATAAAAAACAGGCCGTCAGGCCAACTTTATTGAATACAATTCTATAACTTGAGCTGACAAGCCCAACTATGGCGGCATATTTACATATCTATAGAAACCTAGGACAACAAGAGGACACTGGCTTTCCGATTACTGCAGAGGGCCCTCTGCTCGGTAGGAAATTATATTTAGGGGTTTTCTGAGTTCTTCTGGCTTACCTACACGGGGGAAGGGCACACAGGTGAACCTGTGGGGGACCGCCCCTCCCGTCAGCCTGGCCATGACTCTCCCTGTTCTCCATTTCCTTTCTCGCAACCAGCCGCTGCCTCTCGCCGCCAGAGATCTACATCTCGCTGCCACCTTACTCTGGCTTAAAGGAAGAACTAAACCCAGCCTATGTCTTATAGCAGGGTGTGAATCACTGTTTTAATATCCTGTAAATATAAGTCTATACCAATATCCGATAGATGCACCCTATAAGGTCTATATGTTCCTTATCAGCTCTGATGGACTCGTGTTTAACCATAAATCCCCCCCCCTGCCGTGACTGCATTTCCTACATTCCGATTGATGCGCTTATGCACCCTATATGCGGCACTGGCAGATGTCATATGGTGCCAGCGGCCTCAGGAAATTATATTGGACCAACCCAATCGAACACACTTAAAAAACTATTGGATCCACTTAATGGCTGCTTTCATGATGTTAACTAACTCTAGGATTGGTAATGCTCCCATATAATTTCCTCCTAGATGTAGGATAATAACGTGTGGTTTCCTCCATCAGTTTCTGGCATCTGACAGGACCCCCGGTACTTGTGTCCAAACCATTCCCCTACTTCCCAGCCACCTGATGGACTTGTGCGCAGGATTGAAACCTAGATTCTGTCCCCCTGGCTGGGATATAGCGCGTATGGCGGCCCAATGTACAAAAGAGTGTCCCACAATCCAAATCCTGGTGGGACCACAAACAGAACCTGCAATGAAAAACAATTTAACAACTGGAAAAAAACAGGTTGTCCACAATTTATGTAACTAAAGGACGCACATAAATTTTATATTTGTTGGAACGCCAGCAACCCAGGCGCCTGATGACGTCTCCTGTAGAGCCCTGCATTGCTGCTGACGTAGCAGCCCCTATTCTAAATGAATGTGGGGTAATTCTGATAATATCTAAGCCTGCCTGGTTCGCTGCACATGACAACAGTTTACGAAATTAGAATTTAGACAATGCAGTACCATCCCGGTGTATTAACAACGTGCCAGCGTTGCTGGACGCATAGTTTGAATCTGGCTCAAATTATGAATTGGGCATGCTAACTTCCCTGGATTTGCTGCCAACGTTAACCATATTCCTTTTGCTTTCTGGTCCGTCTTAGACAGAGGTATAAACAACAACACTGCACTATCTGTTAGCTTAACACGTTCCTTAAGAATCCCTTGTTGAATATTAGTTTATGAATTAGATACCAGTTCTCCTATTCTCAAGGCTGCTATGAAAGCTAATGTAAATGCCAATTTGAACAATGTAACTTCATAATGCGAAGTGCAAATATTAGGTAGCACAGAGACTAGCTGCTCAAGCCGGTCTCCTGTTATGGGTTCTCTAATATCTTTTTTACATGTTTGACTTCTGCCCCATCCTTTGATTATCTGCCTGATGATAAAGGAGGAAGTGGGGTCAGGTAACACCAGGAGTTTAAAAAATAAAGATAGTGCTGAAAGACGAATTTGTACAGCGCTCTTGGTGCAGTTATCATTACGTAAACTCACCAACCATGCTCCTAACTGATCCTTCGACCCTTGAATGGCCTCAGTTCCCTGAGTCCGACAAAACTGATCCCAATCTTGCCAATACTTACAATATGACTTTAATACTTGCCAATACTTACAATATGACTGTTGCCAACGAAGAGCGAACTAAGGGGAGGAGGGCGACCCAGGCTGGAGAAGCTGCCAATGAAAATCAGGACATAACAAGCCTTGTGGAGCCGCATTAGGCGCCAGTGTCCTAAATGTCTCCCAGTCACATCTTGACAAAGCGTCCGCTAATGTATTATTTACACCTGGGATATGCCTGGCCTGGAAGTGAATGTTGAGTTATAGACAGCGCAATACTAATTGCCTCAGCAAAGTTACCACCCAAGGTGATGAGGCTGATAAGCCGTTGATTGCGTGTACCACACTTAGATTACCACACTTAGATTGTCTGTCCAAAAGACAACAAATTTATTTTTAAATTTAGAGCGCCATAACTCAACAGCTAGGATTATAGGAAAAAGTTTTAACAAAGTCATGCTCCTGATTAATGATCTCTCTCCCCAGGTGTGTGGCCAAGGTCCCGCACTCCATTCCCCTTGAAAGTATGCCCCATATCCACAAGACCCTGCAGCATCTGTGAATAAATGCAAGATTTGGTTGGGAATAGGATCCGAGCACCAGTAACAGATCCCGTTAAAACCCTGAAGGAAGATATGCCATACTTTCAGATAAGCAATCTAACACTTAGAGATAGCAATCTTATCACATGGTCTTTTTCTACCACTGAGTTTGGCTTCTAGCCTCCTATTAAAGACCCTACCCATAGGTATCACTCTGCATGCAAAATTTAGAAGACCAAGTAAAGATTGCAATCCCTTTAGTGTTATGAATGAAGACTGAATGGCTTGTTTAACTGCTAATGCCATTGCCTGAACCTTTCCTAACGGAAGCCTACACTGCATGTTCACTGTATCAAACTCTATATCTAAAAAAGTTAAACAGGTGCATGACCCTTGAGGCTTTTCACTCGCCAGAGGAACACCTAAGGAAGACGTTATAATATTCATACTCAACATCACCCGCCAACATTTATCTGATTGTCCCTCACAGAAGTAATTGAGGTAATGCGCTATACTATCAAAACCTACACTATGAGCGACCGCCCAATGTAAGAATGCACTTAAACATTCAAAGTACGAGCAAGATATTGCACAACCCATAGGTAGGCAGCTATCTACATAGAACCCTCCTTCAAACTTGAAACCCATCAAATAAAATGAGTCTGGGTGTAATGGTAGCAGTCTGAATGCTGACTCAATGTCTAGTTTCCCTAACAAAGCACCACTGCCCGCCTCCCGAATTGGCTGAAGAGCCCCATAGAAAGACTGGTATTTAACCAAGCTAATTGCATCATTTACTGATTGACCTTTTGGATAAGATAAATGGTGAATCATGCAGTATTTGCCTTGTTCCTTCTTTGGGACTACTCCTATAGGTGATATAATTAAATTGGGAATGGGAGGGGAAATGAAAGGACCCACTATTTTCCCTAAGTCTATTTATTTGTTATTTTTTATTTTACTATACTTTTGATTTCAGATTGCGAAGAACCCCAAACCCCTTCCTCAACTGGTATGCGAAAACCCTCAGCAAAACCTATCCTTAAGAATTGTGCGGCTTGCTGATCTGGGTATACCTGCAGCCATAGTTCAAGGGCGTGCCCTAGGATTGGCGTTGGGGCCCTTTGTTTGAGTGGTTTAAGCAGGTCTGTCAGATACGGCCTCTCTTTTTCTGTTACAATCCACTCTTGGGTGTGACCCACCACAGTGTTTGCAGAATTGCCTAAAGAGGCAGGTCGCGCCCTTTTCACAACGCCTATCTTGCTATAACCAACACTACCCTTCTTCCTATTTTTTTGGATTTGAAAGGAATTAGACCTATTCATGGGAGGGGGAGAAGAAGGGCGTTCAGAGCCCATTCTAGCCCATAATTGAATATCTGTGGTATCAAAAGTTAATACTGGGTTCCCCGCCATTTTTCTCCTGAATTTGGAATTGTAGTCCCACCAGGCCCCTTCTTTATATTTCCTATATATCCAGTGTATGATGTCTGTGTAATATATAATCGCCTCTGCCTGCGTGGGATATTTAGCTAAATAGCAAGTAGAAAATGTTCTAAAGCATTGTAGCCATTCCTCAAATGACTCTGGTCTTTTAACCCTTTTAGAGCCTGAACCCTCAGCTCTCCTCTCTTTCTGCCTGTAGGCTTCAACGAGAGATCAAAGACATTAACGTACTTCCCTTGGTGAATCTTTCGTACTGTTTTTGGTTTAAGGTGTTCGTGTAGCGAATGTATAGGACATGGATAAGAATCCCCATGCAACGCTAATTTTCTATTAGAAGCTACTGGAGGGGAGATACCTACTGCATTTTGTATATTTTCTGGCTGAGACGTACCAGAAGGGGGGTTAGCACCAGTGTTAATTTTGATGGCAAATTTCAATTTAGTCTTAGTTTTAGTCTTTTGACTAAAATGCCATTTTAGTTTTAGTCGTATTTTAGTCATCAGAATTGTTTTAGTTTTAGTCTAGTTTTAGTCGACTAAATCTCCAGTAGATTTTAGTCA